>NW_019525109.1:878270-882114 GCF_002814215.2 Seriola lalandi dorsalis | reverse complement strand
AGGGGGGGGGGGGTTGGTTAGGAGCAGACTGGGAGTTGTGCATGAAATGGAAGTTTGTGCAATGTGATGAGCAAATCTGTGTATGCATGGGAATGTTAATAATAATAAGTGGAGAAATTTGTCAATTTATTTTTCCCCTTTACACTGAGGATGTCAATACCAAATTGGAGCTGTTTACTTGTGATGTGACTTCCAGCTGGGTGAAATGAAGTTGTGTCTTTTCCAGGTCACCAAACTGGCTGTTTTACTGTACACACTCTGCACAGGATTGGATTTAGAGAACAGGACATGCAGAACTGCAAAAATGCAAATTAGCTTTTGATGTTGAGTTACAGTATACTTGTTTCGGAAATTTTTCACTCTGCACTGGAAGCAGAAAGAAATCGAACCATCTGTGTTAGCTGTTGTAGTGTCAACAACTATTTAAAAAGTACTGTAACTCTTCTCCTGGAAAAAAAAGATCACTGAAGTTCCTGTTTTTTGAGATGTGCACACAGTCACAACTGTCAGTCACAAACTTGTCAATAAATTAATGTTTTTGTCTCTTTAAACATTTTGTATTTATATTTAACGTTCACTGTTTTTGCATTTCTGCACTGCATTTCCCAGAGATCCCTTGTCAATCAAATCGTGTGGGTGGTCCTAACATGGGTCTGTTTAAAGGATGAAGCTGATGTTATTTTATACTTTGGTTACTGCCAACAAATCCCATAAAAGCCCAAAACTAACAGCATGTAGATCCATCTCTCAATACTTCTCTGACTTCCCTACCCTGTCTGTGGCATTCAGCCCCAAACCCAGAGGTTCTTACTGAAGACCTTAATCAGCTCACAAATATATTCTATAGGACTGACTCAAAAGTGTGTGTCTACAGTGCCCATGTTCATGCTAATAAAAGAAAATGTCATTTAGTTCAGCAGAGTGGCGCGCTGATGTGGACAATGGAGCCCTACGAGACATTTAAGACCACTTTCAGACTTTTGGTACAAGTTACTGTACAAGGTTTTTGCTACACAGGTAAGATTTGTTCATAGGACCAATTCGTTGTTCATCAAATTAATTATTCATTGAAAAAAATTGAGTATTACTAGTCTTGTCTTTTGTTCCTGCATCTTTTCTATTTCATCACTTCCTGCTTACCAGCAACTTAGTCTTGCCCAGAAAGACCTTCCAAACACTGGATGTTCAGAGCAGCAACTGTAAACACTTTCATTAACTGGCTCCATGTTGAATCACTGTGTTATATCGTTCAAACGTATAAAGCAGAACAATGCAAATTAATTTATGTAAAAAATGTTGTTTGACTTCTGCTTTAGAATAATATATTACCATAAATCACAATCTTAAAGCTCCTGATCGTACAGGTGAAACAACTGCTAACACTGATATATGAGAGGCTCAGTCGGCTCCACTCCTCACATCTTTCTTCCATCTCCTCACCATCTTTCCTTAAGCTCACCCACATCCCTCCTCCTGCTACTCCTCCTCCTCGCTCCTCCCTCCTCCACTCCTTGCTTCCTCCCTCTCCAGAGAGGAGGTCACATGCTGCAGACCTGCTCTGTGCCATCTGGCTGACTTCCTGTCATCCTTACCCCAGGAGAGAGTGGCTCTGCAGGGTATATGACTGGAGAAATCCCCCCCTCCTCTCCCTCCTCCTCCTCCCCCTCCTCCTCCTCCGGGCCCCGCACACCTGAGCAGAAAGGGTGAGAAAAACACAGAGGGAGAAAACCAGAGAGAAGAAAAGAGTGGGAGAGAGCAAGACAAAGAAAACAGTGGGAAAGAAAGAGATAAGGACAGAAAACAGAGGAGGAGAAAGAGAGGAAATTAGAAAACAAGCTACCAGTGCAGAAAAACTCTGTGCTGCTGTGAGGAAAACTGATTAATCAAGTTGTATTTTAAACCATGTGGTTTGGGAAGAAAAAAGGCTCCATTGCCATAATCATGATAAATTCTACCATAACCAAAACACCGAGGGGCAGTTTGTGTTATTATAAGTGTTTGAAAAATCAAAACGAGAAGAAACAGCAGTCCCTCACTTTTCCTTTAATCAGAGAGGGGGATATTTATTAACTAATGAGTTTCTCTGTCGGTTGCATTAATCCAGGAAATTCAGAAACAACATTAGAGAAACTGTGGATGAATTTCCATCAAGACCCTACATGAAAGCGCAGCCCACTTTGTTTTACATCTTCTCACCTACTTCTCGCACATCTCTGTCTAACACAAGAACATTAGAATTGGTTAAAAGCACATACATGCCAGATTAATCTTAATGTCCCACCCATCATCTTCCATATTCATATAAATATAACATGACTGCCGCTCACATCTGAATTTATTGGTTCTCCTCCTCTGCAAATTAGGGGGCCTCCAATTGATGAATATTTTAGCACATGTGCACTCTGCGGGACATTTATCATCAGCTTTGCTATTATAAACAGAATAAATGAGCAGTCAAAGTAGGCTGCTGCTACAGTGTGCTGTACGCAGACACACCGCCCCTCTGTATGCTCCAGCTCTCGCCTTCCTTCACGACGGCTTGCTGCGTCTTAATGCTGCAAAATGGCTTCCCCTTCACCCTCTCTCTTACATGCCTCGTCTTACATCGCCAAGCGCATATTTACCATAATGCAGTATTGTTGCAGGTTTGCTCAGAACACGGTGATTATGGAGATGATGACAGAAAGGTCTTGCACCTAAACTGTAACACCTAAAGCAGAGCTGCAGTCAAGAAAACCTTAGCTGAATCTATGTTAAGTGAAGCCCTAAGGGGGTCGAGACAGAGGTTAATTGGATATACTAAAATTATGTTATTTCATTACAGACATTACGTTTTGGAGGTTAGCCTAATAAAAAGGATGAAATTTTTAAAATAAAGGTATTGCTTAACTCTGAGATTCTTTTTTTTTTCCCCCCATCCCTGCTGCTAAAGCTAATCATCGCCCTCTGCATGGTGCACCCTGGGGATCATCTGTCAATCAAACAGTCTGGATGGTGCTGTTGATGTCTTCGTCACTGGATTTTCTGTAGATGAAGTTTTGAGTTTTCCACAGCAGCTTTGCTTAAGAGGTAACCCTGGTAGTTTACCTTAATATGAGGTCAACATAATTCTATCGTGACCAATCATTTTACACCCTACCTTTCTCAAACCCTTACTGTTACCCTCTTTCTGCTAGAGCATTCAAAACAACTGGGAACTGGAAAAAGTGTCCAGTAAATGTTTGTCTTGTTCAAAATCCTGAAACCATACCAGTTATGTTTGCCGGCAAAAACAAAACTGAGAGCCAAACCAAAATGAGACCACCACTGTCTTCCTGCTTTGATGTTCTCTTCTCCTCTTCATCTCAAACAACCACTGCTGGTTGAGAGCGCAGTTGGACGCCCTTTAGCACTTCCCTTTCCCCCATGTGACCAAAAAATGCTGCTGGGATTCTTTCAGATAGACGCCAAACCACCTTAGGCTGCATCTAACCACTGCTGAAGCCCACTGATCTGACATTGCAGAACCAGGCATTGTTTCAAATGCTTTCATTCACAGTCCCAGCCATTGGCACACACTGTGAAATGGGTGAAATCCCAGCTTGGTGAAGCTGGCACAGAAACCCAGCATCCTGGATCCCTTCCACTTCAGAGAGCTCTGCCACATGCTAACTGTCATCCATGAGACACTGCTAGCCCAAAGGGGGGTCTGGCAGAATGGGTGGGGGGTGAGGGGAGGATGGGGGTGGCATAAACATTGGGATATACCCTTCACATACAAACATGGAAGACACTATGGACTCCTTAGAGATACAGCACCAGAGGCCATCAGAGGTGATTTCTATTTATGCAGACACGATTCTGA
>NW_019525109.1:723270-875770 GCF_002814215.2 Seriola lalandi dorsalis | reverse complement strand
ACTATGAGTGATAGAGTTTCATTTATTTAACTGTAGACAGCAGAGACAGCAACATTCATCATGTACCTCCTTTCCTCAGCTTTCACAGATAAGAGGATCATGACGGTGGAAACATTGGACTAATATCAAAAACACAAAGGCTTATCTGGAATCATCAACTCACTAACCTGTTACCACGGAAGCAATTACTCATTCGACTGTGACGTACCAATGCAAAAAAACAAATTTTTGGAAGTTCACTCAGCGAAATGCCTGATAATATTCTCATAATATCCATCTAAGGAAGGATCCGTCTGAGGAAGGATATTACTAATCTTCTGAGGAAGGATATTACTAATGTTTAGTTGAGTCCCAAACAAAGTCCAAAACCTGATC
Source organism: Seriola lalandi dorsalis (assembly GCF_002814215.2). Classification (NCBI taxonomy): domain Eukaryota; kingdom Metazoa; phylum Chordata; class Actinopteri; order Carangiformes; family Carangidae; genus Seriola; species Seriola lalandi. Next base: position 875,395 of record NW_019525109.1, on the reverse strand, counting down.
CTCTGATTCTGGGTGAAGACCAAAATAGGCAGTACAACTTCTTAGATGTATTTTCTGAGTAAGACGTTTTTCTTAAGCATGAGCAGAGATATATGTTCACTTATCTCCACCAGCTCTAAATTAAACTCTTTAATACTCAACTACTGATCTTTAAAAAAAATATATTTTTAAAAGCAATCCCTCACACGGTCGTAGGGCCATACAGGAGAGAAAACAAGTGAAGGTGGACTGAGTGAGAGAAGAATGAATGAATAGTTTAGATAAAAACCAACAGCAGCCAAAATCCAAGTTGATTTAAAAACAAACTGAGACAACTCTGGAAGGTCAGAAAAATAGTCTGGAGACAGAGAGTGTGTTCAGACAACGCAGACCTTGATGTCACTTTTGACAAATGTGTTTTAATTAGATGTGTAAAATTATTTGGGACTAAGATTCACTCCCTAAACACACTAAAACAAAAGATAAGCCACTGACCCATCAGCCACCTTGGCGCACAAAAGCCTCGCTGACATACTTTCCCTTAAGTGCACTGTGTGAGTACTTCCTTTGACCTTTGATCTTAAGGCTCTGAAGTAGTTGCTGTCTGTGCTCGCCTTAAACCCTTACCAATAAAGAATGGTCCTGAAATGGTGTTGAAATCTTATAGCTGTGAAGTTTGAAAAATATTTATACAATCATGGATTCAGCATTTTCAAAGAGGGATAAGGAGTAGATGTAATTTTAAAGATTTCTAACAAGGTCATTGAACTTCTTAGGGGTAGAAGAAACATATCAGAAACAAATGATCATTCCAAGTTCAGTATTTTTATGTCTTCCTTCATGTCTCAACAGTGTCCATAAATGAAACGTTTTTGAAGGCTGATTGTTTTGGATTGAAGAATGCCAACAGCTGATATTATGTTCCAGTTTTCTGCATATTTGAATGACTGAGAACAAGATGGGACACTAAATTGAATTAAAACTAATGCAAATTAAATTCTTATGCTAGAAACTTTGAAAGCAGATGAGGCCAGTTTAAACCCAGATAGTCCACTCCAACTCCCATTATTTTTCTGGTCTTGGTTTTGGTTTGTTGACAACATTTGAATATATTTAAAAAGTCCAACTGAATGATATGAGTGACTAAGCTGTGGACTTATTTCCATCATCGTTTCTGATGATAAGAGTTCAACAAATGAAAAGGATCTTTGCATTGACTCTAGAAATTAACGAATCTGACCTGCTGGTACATCTGTTATTAAAAGGACAACACCAGCTTGACAACAGTGCAGCGAAGGTCGATCCAGTCTGATGTTCATAAAGGGAAACTGGTTGCAGACACAACTATAGTAACCCCGGTAACCTCAACACATCTTTGTGGCATTTTTGCCAAACACCATGTAATGTGAATTGTGCCTACAAATTTGTTTGAGTAACATAATAAACATTTGTGAAAGGTGTAATGGATTTGTTTGACAATAGGCATGCAATCCACACCACCAACAACCTTCACAACAAGGCTTCCACAAACAAACAAGCTTCAGGCCCAATGAAGCCTGATAACAATTACTGGGCAAACACATGGGCAGACCTACTTGGTAGTACCACGCTTTCTGCCATCATATTTACTGTACTGCTTGCAACCACCACAGAAGCTCACATTTAATGTCTGTATTTCATTAGGTTCCCCGATAAAGCAAAGACCTTGGGACATAAATGTGGATTTGGCCACATTTTGTTAAAACTAAGTTTGAAATTTGAAAAAATAAAAAGATAATCATTTTTCCAGAGCAATGGTAATGTTGCCTGAGACTGGCAATGAGATGAGACAGATTTTATTTTTATGTTTACTGGGTCTTTATGGTGTGAAGTTCCAGTACAGACCTTAAGCACGGACTGTCTGGGGTCCTTGAAGAGGCTTCTGGGGGGCCCAGGATTATCATTTTTATTTATTTTCCAAGATAAACAGCCCACTGACATAATGTGTCAGTGCCTATATCCAAATTCAACAATTCACTAATATTCATTGTCGGAAGAAATATTCAGATCTTTTACATAAGTAATACAGCAATCTAAAAATATAAAGAAAAAAGAAAATGTAGAAATGTAAAAAATACTTGCTATGGAGGCAAAATGGGCTCTGTCAATGTTAAAATATTATTTATCAAATTATTGGGTTATAATTAGCTGACACATATTTTTGTAAATAGTTTCAGTGGTGTAGCACAGAAAATCTGGGCCTTGTGCACAATTAAATAAACAGGTAAACACGTGCATCTGCAGTGTTTTTTATGTTGGTCTGCAATTAAGTGTTTAGAATGCATTTAAGAAGGTCTGCCTGAACCTTACCTGAAATCCCAGCATATTTCAGCCCTCTTTTTACAACTTACTGTAATTACTGTGTGAACCTTTCACACTGAGGTCTTAAAACATTATACAATAGTATTTTGGTCTTCATAAACAATGTCAATCAATATGATCGGATCAATAAACTGACCGTATTTTTAAAGCAACGACTTGAGAAACATTACAAGCATCTGAAAACTGTATGATGCTGTATAATACTTTCACATGAGGAGAAGCTTTCACATTGTTTTAGACAGAAGAAATAATGTGTCAAATGTATTCAGCCAACAGTAATACTTATAATCCTAGCAATGTGAAATTTCAACAATTTCAGATGAAAACTTTTCCACTGTTTCCCTCAGTGCTGCAGCTCTGCATATGATCCAACAGCTCAGTCAAAGCTTGACCTGCCTCGTGTGGCGCCGTCGAGCGAACTGCGATTTAAAAATAAATAAATAAATAAACAAACGGTCCGGCACCCGTAGATCGCTGACGTCACGCGCAAACATGGCGGCTCACTCCGAATGAATGAGCATAACAAAAACTGTTTTGCGAAACCATGAAACTGTGAATATTGCACCGTAAACTTCCGTTGCGGTTAACCGTGTCTGAGCCGATGACACATGCTGCAGATGCGGCTGCCGCTGCTTCTCCCGAGTTCGCTGAACTGTGGAGGAGTGCTGCTAAGCTTTGCCACAACACAACAGAAGACGAGAAAACAGGACGGCAGATGCCTGGCACAACAACACCACCCGTGCACAAAGGTGAGGCTGCGGCTCGTGGGGGTCTGCTGCTCCGCACGATTGCTTGAAAAACAGAATAATCTGATGAACGGAATAAACTTGATTACTTCTTACATGATCTAATTTCCCTACGCACACACACACCACTGACTTCAGTTAGAGACCTCATGCATTTATATAATACTGACAGTGCTGCTCCACATTATGTTGGGATACAGACGAGAGTGAGAAAAAATCATCTAGTGCTTCATTGACATTGTGTTTGGATTTCTAAACTGCTTGAAGTTGGAAAGAAACTGACGCTTTGGCATGAGGTAAAGATGATGTTTTGAGATTCAATTTAGCTGGCAGATTTACAAATCCTACAGTATTTAGCTGTTAGCCAGCCAAACACTGCATATTTAAACTAGTCTAATCATGTATGATGTTACAGTTAAATGCACTTAATAAGATGTCTTCATTTCATTCATTCGACACACAGATCTGCAGAGTCCTAAGCACAGAGGCTGCAGCAGATACCCAGGCTTCAGTTATGGGGATTCCCCAGGTGACGCGGAAGCATCACAGGACATTTTCTGGGATTCCACATCTCCCACTCAAGGTAACACAGGTAAACATATCTGATGCACGACACAGAAGCCACATCTGTTTCCTTTTCCTATTTGCATGCATGTTTCCGTTCCCCTATATACAGGCTGGCTCAGCGGAACCTGTCACACCTGAATGATGACATGCGTCTTTCTGTTTTACTTAGTGAACATATGGTGTGGGGATGAAAACTGTTATACAGATACAACTAATTGTCACATAATTACACTGTCTGTTATGAATGCTGTTTCTGCTGTGCATTGGAATAAAATAAAACAATGATATTACAATTATCATGTGTAATTTACATTGTATTTTTTTATTATTTGTTTTTAGGCTCTGGGCTCAGGAACTCCAGAGTTGTGGAAATATCAGATATCGTCAACCGTATTGCTCCAAAGGTCAGTTGTTCCTCCGGCATTGGGCTAACCACTGGAAATCAGCTCTTCATTGCAACAGTAACCGAGACACAGTTCTGTCGCTCCATTCTGTGTGCTGCTCTCAGGTTTTAGACTTCGGTCGGTTCATGTTTGGAAGAATTTCTTCAACTTTGTGCTTGTGTGTTACACAGGATGTGAAACCAAAAGGGACTGAATCCCCTCTGCTGCAGTGGATAGGTGACAGTGCCGTCCCTTGCACACCCGAGATTCCACAAAGAGCCAGGAAGAAGTCCTCTCGGTGCGTTATCAATATATTGACCCGGATACCCTCTGATTAGGCATCTGTTGATTAATTCCTATAATAACAATGTTAAACAAGCATTATAGGTCATTTTTACCTGTAGCACCTAATTAGCTGTCATTAGTTGTAGTAGTTTTCCTGTCTTTTTCTATGTTTGTTGTTTATTTTCCTTCACTGTTGTTTCCTCTCCACAGGCAGAGCAGTGTAGAGGACCTCATGAAACTGGCCAGGCAGTTTGACAAGAACATGCAGCAAGACAAGGAGATTTCAGAGCAACTTAACACTGTCAACAATAACCTAAATGAACATGTGAACACTGCCAAAACGAAACTGACAGAGACGTCGTTCCATAGCAAAGTGAAGGGCCTAAAGTGTCCGTCCTCAGCGGATCGGGTGGAGGCAGAGCTGCACGCTCTGTTTGACTCCTCCACTCAGAGAGTCAGCGGCCCGCTAAGCCAGGGCTCCTCGGCATCAGCCTGTTCACAGGAAATAAAGCACAAACCTGTGTCTTCAACTGTGGCTGAACCCCGACAATCAGAGCTCAAATTAGCTCCCGGCTCTGGCTCAGCTGCACATCCTGCTGAAGAAAAAGGATCTGGTGGTTTTAGTGCGAACAACTGTGATGACTTTGATGATGACTGGGAGAATGATGACCTACTTAATGACTCTTTTGTGCTGGCAATGACCCAGAATCCTGACCAGCAACAGGACGCCAACCTGAACGCTACTTCGCAGTCGAACACTAAGACAAATACTACTAATTTGACCTCTGTTTGCAAGCCTACTGCAAATACAAACTCTGCACATCAGCCTTCAACCCTGAACTCCAAGCCAAGCTGCAGTGTACTCCAGGAACTGTGTCCCAAACCAAAGACTACCAACCGAAGCACTTTCAAGTTAGAGTCCAACCCTCACTTCCAGCCCAAGACGGCTGCCAAAGAGGTTTCCAAGTCCAGCTTCACTGTTACACAACCTAAATCACAGATGTCTGACCAGAAATCTGTTACCACAAAGACACCGACTGCTCCTCAGCCTGACAACATCACTAATGATCAGAGGTGGGCTTGTGCAGCTGCAGGCTCTGTTAAAGACATTTCAGACAGCTTATGGGACGATGGGGACGATGATGCGCTGCTCTACCAGGTATGTGACAGTGTGGAGAGGACCTCCAACAGCCAGCCGCAGCAAGTGAGCACCAGTAGCAGCCAAGGAAAACAAGATATTGCTGTAGACAGACAGCGAAAAACCACTGCGCCTCTGCCAGTCGACAGGGCCTGGTCCATGAAAGCAGCTGCCAGCGGTAACAGACAGTCGCCATGCGCTTTTGTTCGTTCTAACTCATTACCGGGGACTAGCTGTGAAACTGTGAACTACCAAGGATGGAACATTCCCATGAAAGGTGCCAGCAACAAATCACGGATGTCTCAGAGCCTCCCAGGAAGCCGTGTGAGTCTGGGCACATTTAGCCAGTGCAGGGATTCCTCTGGAACTTTCCAGGCGGAGAATGCTAATGTGGATATGAAGCCACATACAGTGACAGCCAGGGCACAGCAGAACTCCAAGTCCCATCACACAGCCTTCAAGAGGAATGTATCTGACTCGGCAGTTATAAGCAGCAAAGGTAAGCTGTCTGAAGTTTGGTATTGCCACCTGGGCTCTATTGAAACATGATATTAGCATGAGATAAATTAGTGTATAGTAAGTGTATAGAGTTGAATGTGTTGTAATGTTATCACACGAGACTGCATGTTTGTTAAAGAAAAAGCTGTAAAGACAACTGAGGAATACTTTTCTTCAAAACAGTGTTCAGTGCTTTTTCTTGGTAAATTATTTTTTTTTTAATTAACTCAGTGCGTCTTTGCAATTTGTGTATTCCATCTACTTTTCTCAGTATTTTGCTGTAAGACTGGATACTGAAGTGAAAACTACACAAGTAAAACAGATGTCACATGTTGATCTTATAATCATTGACAGTTCAGTGCATGTGCACTTGAACAATTCTTCCCCCAAAGCAAGTAAACACAGCGCCATGGCTTTAATTTGTGATGCTGTCAGGAATCCAAACCTCAGGAAGCTTCACTGCCAGTGAACTGCAGACTGATTTCTCTTTTCTGGACATGGAGGGATGGGGGTTTTTGTACTTTGAAATGAGTTTCACCATTGGTACCCACTGGTCCTAGTTATGGTAGCAACATTTTTATGTTAACAAATTAAAATTCAGTTGCTCAAGATTATAGCAGCAATACAAAAGCTCAGATTTAAGGCTGGTTTCCCCCTTTTCTCTCCAGATCTTTGCAAATGTTTTAAATCTCAGCTTTTCCTAGCAAACCATGTTCAGTGTTTCCATTCATTTTTCTCACTTTCCTTCCTCTTTTCCAGTTTTTGTCACAAGCCAGATGACAGGAAAATGCTCTGCAGCCGAGATCGAGAGGAAGAAACAGGAGGCCTTGGCCAGGAGACGAATGCGAATGCAGAACACCCCAAAACCATAGAGGGGCTCCATCTTGACTGAAGGGAAATTATCATACTGTTAAAAACCTTAACATTATTAGTGTTAATAGTTTACTGTTAGATCAGCTTTTGCATTATTTGCTTGGACATAGAAGACCTTGTAGCCTAAGTTGTCCATACTGAGCCGCTGGATGTTTTTGCTGCTAATATAGAAATATGTTTTACAAAAAGCGAGTTAATGCACAATCTCAGATCTGGTACTCGGATCACATTAGAAAGAGATTTCCCTGAGCTTTTCACATTTTGACTTTGAGAAGTATCTTACATCCACTGAGTTTGAAATCATTCCAAATGCTGACTAAAACTGGTCACGTTTTTTCTTTGTTTTCCAACATCGTCATCTCAGCTCTCAGCACACGTTTTGGAGATAAAAAGTTATTTTCCTGATTTTTGCCTTTGTTTTAAGAGTAAATAGTTCCATCTCAGTGTTACTTCTCAAATTGCAACACCAAGGACTAACAAACCTAAAAACACAGTGTGCTGTTGATGTTATCCATGAGAAATGGATGTCTACGAACTGCTTGTGTTCTCTACTGTGTATGTTTGATAACATGGATTATGTGCCTTAAACATTTATTGATGCATGATTAAAATATTTGGTCATTGCTTTGAAGGAAGTAAGTTAAAATAGTGCTGTAACACAATCTAAAACTTTTCTTTAGGGCCAAACTACAAGTTGAATAGGTGGCACACTAACGTGTCTGTTTTATACGTCAAAATAATCATGCTGTGATTGAGCAGATTTTGTTTTGTTAGTATTTCTTGTTTGTTTTGTTTTGCTCTACATTTTCTTTGTGCATGTCACATTTTTAACCCTCAGAGTGTTATACTGCACAGACAGTGTTATGGCCCCATTCTGTTGGCACATATTATTGTAATAGCCATGCTATGCACCTTCCAGAGATTGTTAATCCAACAACAATAAAAACACATGGAAATGTATTTTTTTTATACTTACACAGGATAAGACTGACGTGAGGAAGATGGCCGCACACTAAACTGTTTTGATCAGCTGTGTTATAAGTAGCGACCTGTAGTAGGATAAAAGAGGATGAAAATGTTGTTAACCTCTTTGCTTCTACCTTAGTGCCTTGTATTGTCAGAAGGAAATTGACTCCTGCCACTGTTACTTCACAGCAACATGATGGACTTGGCTGTACACATTCCCCTCATTTATGTTTCATGATGTTTATAACTTGTTTGAATACAAAAAACAGAAACACCTGAATACAGTTGGCTGCTAAAATATACTGAATGGGTTCTGTTTCATTTAACTGCTGTCTGAATGTTGCCCACATTTTCAGCCCTTAAAACACACCTAAAACTGGCCAGACACACTTTCATGGATCCAGTATGTTGTATTAACTCACACAACACACACACACACACACAACTGACCAGCTATGACATTGTTGTGCACATTGAACTTGAGCACAGAACCCTTGATCAGTTTTGTCCAGTGACATTTCTAATAAAATCTATTCAAACAAGACGCCACGTCCTCTGCAGTGTTGACAAAAGGAGAGAAAGGCAGCTTTACTTTGTGCAAATCTCCTACGATGACGATGTAGACAATATGATCTATCTGTTCTCCTGCAAAGTTCAGTTTTAAATCACAGCAGTCTCAGTCAAGACTACGGATTTAGCCACAACATGTGAAATACTACCTGAGTAACATTTAAACAAGCTCACTACAGTTTAAATCAGATCTCTTGACAGCAGCCATGTTGGGAAATTGGACCGTGGAACTGCTCAAACTACAAGACCAAGCCAACCAAAATTTCTTAAAGGCCAGAAATCCAACTGATCATTCGAGGACCAGACTGTTGAGGATTCAGCCAATTAATCAGACGCCCCCTCAAACTGCACATGAAACGACAACTAATCTGGCAGAAATTCATCCTGATTCTATGAAATAATGTTGCAAGTCTCAAGTTGAAAATAACACTGATGACATGACCATGGTTGTTTTTTCAAACTCTGAAAAGCTCCCTCCAGAGCCACAGAGGACAATACACAGCTGTTTTCACAGGGTGAGTCGTAGTAGTCTAAACTTTGTGTGAAATTGGTGGAGCACCCCTTTAAAAGACACTTTGCCTGCGTCTTTTTGCTGCATCATTAGCTCTTCTTTAGTGTCAAACACAGCTGGTCAGGATCTTGAATGTACACAGTCAGTCCTCTTACTGCAGTTATTGGCAGCCATTACTCTAACCTCTGCGTATTTCAGGCCTGTTGACAGGTCGAGCAGATATGACGGGCCCATTTTGCAAACAGGCAAATCTGTTTTCAACAAGTTGCTGCCTGAAAAGGTAGACCATTGTGAATGTGCAATAGCCTCAGTGTGGAGCGTATTATTGTTATTAGACATGAGGGATTATTTTAATATGAGCTAATTTGTCCTCTGGCCCCTTATCACTCTACTCACCTGCTGCACTGTGTGTGAGGGTAGTACAATGTTCGTCTTTGTAATCCCAAGAGAATTCCTGTGTTCCTCCCTCAAGCCCATCTCACAGCCATTGCATGCCTGTGAGAGTTCCCAGGTGTGTGTGTGTGTGTGTGTGTGTGTGTGTGTGTGTGTGTGTGTGTGTGTGTGTGTGTGTGTGTGTGAGACGGGTGGTCTGCAGGTGTGTATATTTGAGTATTTATCCCATTCTGAGCACGTAATAGGCCCCATCCTCCTCCCTGCCCTATCTGTTTCCCCTCCCCCCCCAGTCTCACTGTAAATCAGATGGCAGGGCAATTTGGCAAAAGCATAAAGGCCCCTGGTTTTATGACTATGATTATGGTTATGATGATGACTAGTATTTATTTCAACTATCTGATGAAACCCTTGGCTAAAGCTAACAGGTGTCGAGCAGGTACAATATCGTGCTCGCTGAAGGATCCCTGTAATGTCGCCATAGAGAGCGAAATATCGTCCGCCAAACAGAAGAATGGGCTGTTTCAGCGGCCGCTCGTCACGCCGTACATGGAGCAATTTCTGATTATTGGATAGGAGTGGAGCGCCACAACGTCCTCTTTGTGGAGAGAGAATGATTTATGGCTGTTAGTCAGGCATAAGGCAGTAATTGCCGCAGTGACGATTATGTTACCATGGCACCTGTTTAAACTGTCTATTCTTATGTGAATGTTTTCATTTTTGGAGGAGGAGAATTTGCAGCTTGAAACTGATGTGTGGAGACATTAATTGAAGCTGGGAAAGGGTCTGGGATGGTGTGGTAACAATTTAGGGGGAAAAGGAGAGTGTATGATGGACAGATTTGTGTTGTGTCATCTGATATATTAGGAAAAGTTTGTCAAACACCAAAATAACCTGGAATATTTTTTTAAACATGCGAGACAGAAGCAGTCTATTCAGCAAGTATGAAAATGTGAACAGATAATATTGTTGAAAAGACACGTTGATAATTACTATAAATATGTTACTGCATTCTGTACTGATACACAAGCTACAAAGGTGACATAAGCTCACATGCAATGCAAAATAGTTGTTGAAGCTTTATGACAGACTTGAGTCACTACATATTAATCTTCATGTACATATTTAGCACTCATTAATGATGATTAGGGACGGTGTTCTCACGGTGAGACAGCTTAGAAGCCGTTCTGTGCTGAGCCTGACCTTTGACCTCCCCCGCAGGGGTTTACGTGAAAAGAGGATTCAGGCATCAAAACACTGTCTTTGTTGAAAACCTGTTGTGTGACAGGTTCAGGACCCAGGGCCCTGCACTGATCAAGGATATGGAACAAAAAATAATCATATCTAGCATTAATCCATATTTCCTCTGGGCAGGAAGATTGTTTTGCTCTCTCCCTTGGAAACTGCTGTTAAGGTGCTCTTTAGTAAGACATGTAAACGGATGTTTTTTAATTGGGCCCTTTAAAGATGTAAAGGCGGTCTCTAAAATGTGTTTGAATTTTGTCCATATCGATGGTCGTCACATGCCCTAAATACTAAAGTCAAGAGAGTTAAATTAATCTGATTATGAGTGTGAGATTAAAGTTGATTTTTACGATGATGATTTATTTATCCACAATGTAAAACTGGAGGTTACAGGTCATTAATGAATATCCAAAGCTAATTATTACAAAAGAAAGTGGACTATAAAGCTCTCTAACAGCAAGTGGGCTCCAGAGATGACTTGTCATGACCCAGTACTCATAAATGGAGCCCACTTATGTCGCTTGAGGTTGTTCCGGAAAGAAAAGCCTGTCTGACTAAATAGCCAAATGCTTGGATAGACATTGTGAAAAGAATCCTGTTCAAATCACATTCCGTAAAATCCCTCGAATCTTGCAATCTAGAAATATAAAATGATACTGCTTTAGAAACATGGAAGGCTAGAATTTATGCCCCCATTTTCTTCTTCTTCTTCTTCTTCTTCGCCGTCTTGTATGCACTTATCTCAGTATGGGGTTGAAGTGGCGGAAGCGAGTAATGAGACCTAGAGGCACACTAGTGTGCTGGATTACCAATACATTTGCAGTAGATTAATATGAGCCAAAATTTTCCAAGGATATCCACTGTTCCGCAAACAGACTCCAAGAACAGCGAACATAAATTAAAGTTCTTTAGAAATACGACCTGAGGTAGCTATTGCCTCTTTAACCCAAGTGCAGAGCAGCCACTGGAGATAGCATCTCTAATCGCTTTCCCATGCTGTGAGGCCATGCTGCAGAAAGGCTAAACACTGTTTTCATAGCTTACAGATTACCTCCCAGTGTATGACTAATACATATCACACATACATCAGCCATGCCCCCACCCCCCTCAGCCCCCCAAACCCCCACTTTTTCTTATCTAACTTTGGCTATCCCTTTTTCATCTGTCTGTATTTCTGTGTCCCTCTTCAGGTCTGTCTGTCTGTCACACACACACACACACACACAGATACACACACACACACACACACACACACACACACACACACACACACACACACACACACACACACACACACACACACACAAACGAAGAAGAGGAGGCGGTGTGCAGCACTGTGGCAGCAGCCTGTCAGCAGCGTAAATGACCTGTGAAGAGTTTCACGGTGCGTGTCATTAGGCAGCTTTAGATTTGTTTCAACAGCGCTTTACCTGAGGGCTCCATTCATGGGCCCCCAGGTATGACTGCCCTCCCCATTGGGAGGGAATGGGGCTGAGAGGGGAGTTGCCAAATTCCCCTACTCCCTCCATGGTGGACGGTGATGGAAAGCATGATGGGGCAGCGCTTAAGTATAGAGTTCAGGGTGTTCTGAGGAAAACGTGTCATCTCCTAGATCAGTTGTTTAGACATATTTGTGCTCATGTTGTTTTCCTGAAACCATTTTCTAATCATTGCCTGTCATTTCACTGTCATTAGTCTTTATTTATTAGTTTAATATCTACTGCGAAGAGAATTTCTTCTCAGGAAGAGTAAATAGTCCAACTGTGAGACGTTAAAGCTGGATTCACATTTAGGTGAAAGCCTTAGATTTTTTGGTTTAAACAGCTCCTGATGGACATATTCTCTGTGCAATAACTTTTTTTCTGTGTGTTATGTTGAAGTATAATGTTAACACTGGAACCTTATTGTGCTGCTTTTAGTGTTTGGTAACTTTCATGCTGCTAAACTCCACTGGGTTGGCTGAAAAAGACTTTTCACCCACCTGAGTCAGAACTTACATTTATGTTGTTTAGTTGACACTCTTATCCCAGTAATTTACAACTAGTTTATCAGAATATATTTTCTAGGAAAATAAGTCATGTAAAGGTCAAAGTTACTCAGACATAACAGTGATAAGGAGTAAGGATATGTCAACCAAAGTCTTGTTATTATAATGTAAATCACCGCTTTGGAATGGAAGGAGTAGCAAAAAAAACACCTCTTGTGAAGGATTTATTAGTCCAATGAAAGCTCCGCAATCAACCCAACTTTCTTAAATTCCATTTTCTTGTACACTGTTCAAGCCTGGATTATTACAATGTTCTTTTTTTTTAATCTTCCATCCAAACTGATCCCATATTGATACCCTGGCATCACCACACTTTATTAGGCAAGCTGATAAGCATCTGCAGACTTAACTGTGTTTTGAGAAGCAAGACTCTCTTGCACACAGCCAACAAATATCCCTGTTGCCACATTCCTCCGGCCTATATCTGCCAACACCTTTGCGCTACAATGGCTTTGGTCCTTTTTTTCCCCAGCCCATAATAGTCAGCGTGGGCTGTAATGGTCTGTTGACAGGTTTAGGCTGAGGTAATTTTGTTGCTGGGCTTTACAGTGAGGTGCCAAATCTTCCCCTGAGGAAAAAAAGGAGTAGCAGATGCAGGGAAACTAGCCATTAGCTTTCTAATACACACTTTGTTATTAGCAGATTGTTGCTATAAAAGTTTGTGGAGAAAGAGGCTGCAAATCATTTTATATCAGGGCTTTTACAAGTCGACTCATCTTCAAGGACTTGGAGGTAATAGCACGTTTAGTTGTTGCTTTGTTGTGCAGTCAGAGACTGAATATGTTAGCATTGTGCTAAAATCTTTAGTAGCGCTAGCTTCTGTGAGTTGTGTGCTCTTGAGTTAAAATGGCTCCTGCTGAGCAGAGACACAGTTCATTATTTGAAGCAGGACTGCATAAAGAGAGGCCAGCTGAGTGGAACTCCAGCTGCCTGACTGACACACACTGACACACACACACACACACACACACACACACACACACACACACCAACACACCATGGAAAATGCAAGGGAAAGCAAGACTGTTGAGGCCAAGGGGTTCCCTTAGCAATGTGCAAAGCAGATCAACCGTACATGTACATGTACACGTAGACGTAGACGTAGACGTACACACACACACACACACACACACACACACACACACACACACACACACACACACACACACACGTAATGTAGAAACACACCATGGAAAATGCAAGGGAAAGCAAGACTGTTGAGGCCAAGGGGTTCCCTTAGCAATGTGCAAAGCAGATCAACCGTACATGTACATGTACACGTAGACGTAGACGTAGACGTACACACACACACACACACACACACACACACACACACACACACACACACACACACACACACACGTAATGTAGAAACACACCATGGAAAATGCAAGGGAAAGCAAGACTGTTGAGGCCAAGGGGTTCCCTTAGCAATGTGCAAAGCAGATCAACCGTACATGTACATGTACACGTAGACGTAGACGTAGACGTACACACACACACACACACACACACACACACACACACACACACACACACACACACACACACACGTAATGTAGAAACACACCATGGAAAATGCAAGGGAAAGCAAGACTGTTGAGGCCAAGGGGTTCCCTTAGCAATGTGCAAAGCAGATCAACCGTACATGTACACGTACACGTACACGTACACACAAGCACCTGCCAGCTGACTATCTCCTGTGGGATGGAGGTCCCAGGGTAACCCAGTGCTCCAAAGCCATACAACCCCTACACGCACACATGCACACACTGGTCGTTGTGACCTTTTCAGGGTCATGCTGTGTCCTAATGACGGTCAGTCTTTGTACTGTTAGATCACCTGGCTTTCATTTAAAACCAGTGGCAACAGGACAGAGGTTGCCTTACACAGAACAACTCCTGGTTTTGTTTCTTCTATTTGTAAAGAAAAGTTGTTTTTTTTAACCAAAACTATTTTGCTGTGAAATCATAGCCTGCAAATTTATACAGTTTGGGTCTTCAGATTTTCTATTTCTGGAGCTTGAGGTTCCTTTTTGTGTTTACTGCTCATGCTGACTAACTACCCAGCCTTTTATGGCAAAATTCTGTTGTTGCCACACACATGGTTTCCACCAGGCACCAAGATGTTGTTTCAAACAGCAAATGTAAAAGCCTTGTTAACTTGAATATACACTACTGACGCACTATTATAGAGGAGCAGGATACACGTAGCCATTTCTGTTAACGAATATTACATCAAACATCATGACCAGGGTGGTTACTGACTCTGTGAAACAGTCACTAAACACACGCCGAAGCTACAACCTCAACCTTTACTTCAGTCCAGTCCTAATTCTAATGCATCCTTGTGAGGTAAATTTCTTCTTTATAAGTACGGAAATACAAGAACACGCAAAAACACAAACCCCCTGTCTAGAGCCACAGGCTCTAGACATGTCCAGAACTCAGTGGTGTCTGCTCATTGTCAGTAATTCCATTTCCTGGCTCTGATAAAGTATGACAGATAGAGGCGGTGTAAAGAGGCTCACATGCACAGAGGATCAACAGCTCTCTCACACAGTTATGAGACGATAATTCTTTGTTATATTCACTAATATACACCCTTCTTCTATCTCACACTCTCAAACACACTTTATGCCAAGTAGGAAGCAAAAGGAAAGGAATGCCAGCACAGAGCGAAGCAATGTTTGTAGCACAGTCTCCTCCTCAAAGGCAAATTGGGAGTCCCCAGTCAAATTACTCGAGCTGTTTCCAAATGCAAATATGTGTTATCAAATCAACAAAGCAACTAAAGATGCAAATCGAGAGATCCGTGCTGCTCGTTTAGCATCTGTTGGGAGGAAAAGAAATGAAACATTTCCATCAAGACTTTGCCCTGTGTTTTCTCCGCTGAGAGCGAAACACAGATTTGTATGTTTTTGTTTCAAGATTTGCTTTTGAAAGTCTTCACAAGGAACCGGGTCCCTCCTGGCAAGGTGGGAATTCACCATGTGTTTAGTTTCTGAAACAGTCGCCAAGTTTGCAGGATGTAAAAAGAGGCTGGAGCCAGGGGACACCCCTGAGCCGTGATGGAGAGTTCGTCCCCGCAGCTAATATACACTCCGCCCCAGAATGGAGGTTGGTAGTAAATGTCCAGGGTGAGCTGTCCTCAGACATTTGACGGCTGTTGAAGGAAGTCACCATTTCCTTACAAATACACTCTGTGTATTGTATATCTGTGAATGTATGTGTCAACCGTTTCCTTTTATACGACAAGACCAGGTCAAAATTTAGTATATAAACCTTTATCTGTTTGCTGCTCTCCTACACTCTTTGCTCACATACACAGCATCTTAATTCAGCCGAACAATAAAGCTGTTTTCATTTACTTGTCTTTCTGCTTCTGTTGTCAGACAACGTAACAACTATGAATTAACTGAAACACAGCCTATTAAGACTACATATTATCATAAATCCTGATTTTATAACCGTCGTCTGACAAAATCACCATACGCATAATTTAAAAGACACATATGTGCTGTGATTTCGGCTGTATTAACTTACGTAAAATGATCACTCAGAGAGAATGTTTGAGGCTCATTTAAGTCAGCTGCCGTGCAACTGATGAGTGGAAGCCCGATGTCGTACTTGTGGGGCAATACTGGCAACAGTTTTCTGTGGAAAGTAGCCAAGCTTTGTCCAAAAAAGTCTCTAGATTTATCACTAAGTGCTTTAAAAAAGGTGTCTGAAAAGTCAGTAAATCTAGTGACAAAGGCGCTAAGTTGGTTTGTTCTTTTTGAAAGAACAACAACCAATGGGGGAACTCCAACACACTGCCAGTAAGCCAATGGTGTAACTTGATCACTCAGTCAGTCAGGAACATTCGCATTTATAGGGCTGGTCCCGCTGTTGTGGTCCAGCCAAAAAGAGCGATGCTTGATTTACGCACCATTTCACTTTAGCATACAGTACTAATGTACAATATACCGTGAGCGTGTGTGTCTGTGTATGTGAGAGCATCAGGGAATAAACTGTGTCTGTTGTTTTTGTTTCTCACAGTGGCCAATGAGTTTATTTTGATTTTTTATATTCTTGTTTTTCGGTTACAGACGTTGCGGCCCTGCCCCACCCAACGGTGGTTGTGTCTGTCAATAGTGTCAAAACATGTCTGACCTGTGTCGCACATGCCACCTTGACACAAAAGGCCTGTTTACATGCTACTAACCCCCCACACTCACCGCAGCCCAACCGCCCACACACAACCCACGTTAAAGGTTACCATGCAGGGATTTTAATCTACATGTGAAATGTGCTCTCCTACGCCTCTTCTTCTGTCTCGTCAGCAATCTGGCTATTGCCCCGTGATTCACAGAGCCTCACTTTATTGATTGAATGGGTTTTAGTCTGGAGCACACACACTGGAAAACATACATCCATCCACGTACACACACACACACTGGTGACTTTGTTGCAAATGGAGGGAGGGAGAGGGATGAGGGTGTCAGGCTTAGCGTGATGGGCGAACATCAATCATTGCTTGTCAGCCTCGCCTTTTTTTCTCCACCCCAACCCCCCACTCCCCCCACACCCCACCCACACCCACCCCACCTCCTCTCACTTTTCTTCTGCCTCACTGATCAGCCTTTGTTTTGAATGGTGGTGTACGTGTGTGGAGAATGCGGTCCGACCACATGGACAAGACACGGGTTGCTCGCAGGTGTTATCGTTCTCAGCTGCCAATTAAGTCTCATGTCGTTTACTCTCGTACCTCCAGGTCATGACAAACGGCGTGCATTTTAATAAGTTTTACATGTGATAGGCATTAGAGACCTGTTGTCCACTGTATGTGTGCCTGCATGAGTGAGTTCATTAAAGTTTGCGTGTGCGCGTATAGAAGTGGTGCATCAATGTGCATCTGCCCCCGTGTGCTCAGATCGTTTGCAGTGTGTTTGTGGTGAAGGTATTTCAAGCACAAACAAAGGAACAAAGACTATTGAAGGTTTTTATAAGAATTTTTTTTTCTTTTCTTCTTCAATGAATGGGAATAAATGGGAAATGCGCCAAACCTGCATATAAATGTCTCTCTACAGGTCTCGGGGAGTGTGAGGAGACTGCATGTGTGAATAAAGCTGTTTAAAGCCTTTTGTGGACTCCAGAGGGAGATGCACAATGCCTGACAGACTGCCTCATGTGATGTCACTTCAGGCAGCGTTGACTCGGGGTGAAGACTATAGAGTTGGAGAAATGGATGGTTGTGGGGTTAGAAAGAAGTTAGTTTACCAGACTTCTGTAGCTCGCTCCTCATTTCTGCTTGAGGCTAGCTGCTCCAGGCTACTTTTGTCACTCCTGGCATAACACAAGACAGTGTCGGTGGCTGAGTTGCATTGTGGGTAATGTAGGAAGGTTTAAACGAGGTAGGGAGATGCATGGAATAAAAGAGACGATATCTCTCTTTTTTGTGCTGCTTCTTTAAAAACTATCCATCGTGAATCCGACAATGATGTAAAAGTGAAATTCAAAACTGGTGTATTTCTCTTTTATTGTCCATTACTGAGCATTAAATATTTCCTTAAAATAAATTTCCTTAAATTGATTTGCATTACTTAATTAAAAACTGGTGGAAATAATGTTACAGCATTAGCACCTTTTATTGTAAATATGACATTTACAGTTCAATGATAGAAAAAAATTACATGATGAGATGGAGCAGTTTTGCAGTTTATCTATGGTTGGTTCTTTGTATTTGCCTGTCTCTGCGTCCATCTGACTTTCTGCGTGCTTCATGTTTAAAATTTCAGAGAAACCAGAGGATAAGAAGACATCCGGAACTAATAGACTTTCCAAAGACTTGAGCTCAGAATATGACGATTTATGAATCGGCCCGGGACAAGTGCTACGTCTGTTTGTCAGGGAAACATATATTTCTTCTTTTCCCTTTTTGGAAAAATGGATTTGGCCCTCCACCAATCACTGGGAGCGTGTTCTCTTCATGTTGTGCCAAAAACTACAGCATGCTTCTCTTTCTCTGTTGGTCGTTCTGACTCTATTTGTTATTATGCTTTGTGTTGTGTGGAGAAAGCCCCAGTGTGTCTTATTTGTAATGGGTGCCAGGGGCTGGGGGAGATGTGTTTTCAATTACCACTTGGTAGAATGACTGATGGTAAGACAATCAAGCACAGAACTGCAGCTCAGTGTGTGTGTCTGTGTGTGTGTGTGTGTGTGTGTGTGTGTGTGTGTGTGTGTGTCTGTATGTTCATCCATGTGTGACTATGTTTGTATGTGTGCAAGCTTGCATGTGCAAACTGCTTTGTGCATGTTTGTGTGTGCATGCCTGCATCTGTGTTTTTATGTGATCTGTGCTCTGATTTTTCCCACATTCTGCTTTCATTCACTGTTGATGGGTCAGCAAGGAAACTGCCACCACTGGTACAGAACCAACTGACTATAACAAACAAACTTGTGATTTTTCCTGCTGAAACACAAAACAACAAAGCAAAAACCAATTCTTGGGATTATCACTTTTACCTAGTGAAAAATCTATGGTCTTTGGTACGTCTTTGGTTTTGGGCCAATATCTAAAACCAAAACCAAACCAAAACCTGGTGGAGGATGTGGAACCAAAACCAAAACAAATCCGCTGTCACGAAAAATTACAGGGAGGCACTGGTGATCTAATACTGAGGGATTGTCCTCACAAAATCTGAACGGGATAGACACACGAGACTCACAGCTTGCCTTGATAATCTTCCTTGTGCTGAACAGTATAAAATAACCACTATTGTACTGCATTGACTTGAATTGGCTCAACCATTATATCCAGACAAGTTCAAAGACTTAACTTGTCAGAATTCTTATAGAAATCTTGTTGCCTTTATCCACAGTGACTTTAGTGAGGCCAATAAAGTAAATAATGGGAGTCTCATGAGGTTTTTACACAATATATGAAGCATACTTTCTTGTCCATTCTATACATCCCTCACTTATGGAAGTGAAAAGTGTGTCCCTCAGTCCTTGTTTCCCACTGTATTATAGAGCCCTGGAGTCTGCTGCTGACTAAAAATGTCCAGGACACAGATGGAGCTTATGAATGTTTAATCACAGGTGATGTAGTTCACAGCTAACCAGACACAACTCCGAGGTGTGTAATATCTGAATAACGAATTATCTTTGTCTCCATGTGCAAGAATGACATTTTTGAAGCAGGATTGCAGATATTTTTGCTGGTTGTTGTGTGTTACTTTCCTATGTTTTTGTTTTATGAGAATTTACTCCAGCATGGTTAAATGCGTCATACAAACACACTGTAGTCTAATAAAGAACAGAACAGGTTTGTCGACTTTCTGACCTTAAGAGAAAACACACAGACAAAAACACTCACACATAAACACACAGCGTGAAAGAGAAAGAACATATTAGAGAAGTGTATTGTATATTTATGAGGCCACGTAATGCATCACATTTATTCCATATTCATTTAAAATATTAAAGACCCTCCTGTTCCCTCTCTCTGGCAGCAAATGACACAATACAAAGGCACAAGTTTTTGAAGTTAAAATAGGATTGTGATGTATGTTGTAGAATCATACTTTAAAAATAGGTCTTATATTAGCCAAAGCTCTGCAATATCTTAATCTGCAATGTTTAAAGTAAAGATAGTAAAGCCTACTAACAGAAGTAGGAAACCCTTGCTCTGCGCGTCTCTGTAGATGCTCACCTTGTTTAAAAATCACACAGGACGGTCATGTCACAAGCATACAGTGTATTTGACACACATGTGACATGCAGACAAATATTACGTGACATAAACAATTTATACATTGAAACCATTCAACAGGAAATGTTAATATATGGTTCTCCTCCTTTCATTGATCCCTGCTGTTTTTCCTCTGGAACTACAACAGTGACCTCTAGTGTGGCTGCTCTCCTGAAGACCTGACTGCAAGGTTCACTCTGCAGCAGCGCCAAGCCTTCAGTACAGTGAAGATTAAAGCAGAGTGTGTCACGTGTAAGCACAGTGAGAGAAAATTAATTTCACTCTTCTGCTCTGCTTTGTTTAAGAAACCTATTGCACCGTTTGAGTGACGGCAGAAAAACATGTTTAAACCTGCTGCCTTCTACAGTAGCTGCAGGTGATTTCCGTTGCAGATCCGCATGAGTCAGAAAAAGATTTCGAAATAATTGCCCATGTTTGTTTTACTCGCCTTGCAAAACCAGACGGGTGAAGTTCATCACAGGCAACGAATACCAGAAACTTTAGACAGTATTTGGAAGGTATTTAAAACAAAAAAAAACAATACAGCAAACTTGTCAATGATCAAAAAACTTGCTCTGCCTTTGTGCAGTAAATGTTATCTGGTACTTCCTGAGGGCTAATTACTTGCAAAAACTACAACATAACAATAAAATATTAAAATACTTAGAGAGTGAATACTGCTTATGTTACAATCTAGTGATGTTTTCAGCTTGAAAAAGATGAGACAGAAGTCTTCATCTCTCAGGTTCCACTAGAAAATGATAAAAAACTGAATCATAGTTTATCTTTAAAAATGTCATCAGGCATTGCACAAGTACTTGTGTATAATCGGCAAAAATCTTACAAGCTTACATTTTGTGGCCTGGTTGTGTACACATACACTCACGCATACATACATACATACAGCAGGCACCTGCACATATGCAGAAACACCAGCAACACCCTCGTGACAACACTCCCCACCACCACAATTCCAACCAACCCCAAATCACTTCATCTCGCAAACCTCTCTCTCTCTCTCTCTCATACACACTTGTTCTCTACCAGCTAGGCCCTTTAGCCTCAGGCTTTCCACAATGAAATTTTCATGCAGCCATATGGAGGAGTATTGGTGATAGAGATTTACTGTCAGGGCTAGACGTCCCGCTGGAGAAAACAAGGAAGCCTGAACATATTGGCTTCTGTAAATCAGAAGGAGAGGAGAGGAGAGGAGAGGAGTACTTCCATATAGTGTCTGTACCTCAGCACTGCTACTGCTGATGATAGATGTCTTAGCAAGAAAAGAGGTTTTCGTGTTTATGTATCAGTATGAGTACGTGTCTGTTTTGTGCATGCATGTGTGCTCATGTTGTTTTACAGTATTTGTGTCAAAGTTCAGCCAAGCAGGTACAGGAGCAAAAGAAAGGCAGGTGTTGACCCCTATTCTTTGTCCTGTATTATGGAGGAAAGAGAGGAAATGGAGCTCACAGCCTTTAAATTGACCATGAACTTTAGAAAAACAACCCGCTGTGAGAGGAAAGGTCACTGTTTTTGCAAGACAAAGAATGCTGACTGATACAATGTTTGCAGTGATGCAATGCCTTCTCTATGGCTGTGTGTGTTTGTGTGTGTGTGTGTGAGTGTGTGTCCATTTTGTATAGCAGGCAGAACTTGTTCTGTGTGGTAACAGTACTCAGCAGTGAATGACAGAGGAGGAAGAAGCAAGAAAACATATACAGGTTGTTGACGGTGTCAGATTCTCTGTCAGTGTCACTCAAGCTTCATTTAGAAAGGATATTTTGACACTTTAGGAAATGTGCTTACTGGTATTTGCTTTCTTGCCAAGTTACGTCTTTCAAGGGTTGAGCTGGAGCTGGGAGGTGGTAAACTTAACTTAGCATAATGACTGAGAGCTGGCGTGGCTCTGTCCTAAGTTGAAAAATCTGCACCTCTAAAGCTCACCAGTCAACATGCAGTATCTCATTTGTTGAATCCACATACAAACAGAATATGTTGTGGTAATATTTGTGGCTTTATGGGACATTAAATGCTGTAACTATTTCGTGGAGAATTTAAATTTTAAAAAGTCACAGTTACACAAAATACTATATAACCGATGCAGAGACAAGAGGGGTCAGGCAGTACAGAAGGAGAGTGAGAGAAAAGTTTTGGTGGAAGTTGAAGTGTGAAAGAGAGGAATATGATAGCCAGATTCATTGCTTAGCTGTTAGGTAACCAGTCCTCGGTTGGTTGTTAAAATGACACAGTGCATTATGTTTTGTAGATATAGAATAATAAATGTCAGGTAAGAGAATTTTGTGGAAAAAACTCTTTGTCGTGCTGTAAACACGGTTTTCATTGATAAGACACACAACAAAATACCAGTTTCAATACCAGTTAGTGAAGTTTTCCTTTGATCTCAGAATCCCCTCCTTCCTCCCACTTTTGAACCCAAACGCTCCAAGATGGATCAGCCAGCCGCACAAATGTGAACCAGATTCCCAGTGTTACCAAGTGGGGTGGTGGGAATGCTGAGGGGGATTGTGGCACATGGCCGTCCTTACTGATAGCCTTGTTAGCATTCATACATGCTAATGACTGGGTTTAGGATGCATGGATGATTAGTCAAAGACAAGCAGACTGAGTGTTGACACTGTAATGAGTCTGTAGGCTGAGAAAGGAGGATTTAGAGGTTGGAAGTTGTTTGGAGTAAAGGAAATGCCTATAGGCTTAGAGGTTTAATCACATAGCAAGCAATCACACCTGCTGCTATCAAGAAAGTTACAAAAAAACAGAACCAAACTTTATATAGTGCACTGTGCATTACTAGGGCTACAGTTTGAAATAATACCTGACAAAAGATTGTTGAATGCATGTTAGATGACAATAGTTTTCATTAGTAATTGATGTATATCAATGTTGCCGTACCTAAAAGTACTATAGAGTGTAGTTCAGGAGAGATGGCACAAACTTGTGATTGGCTCGCTCACAGCTGCATGAGGTGTTTCCATTTTGATCATCAGAAGCAACTGTTTATCTATCTGTTACACTATCACCGGCAGACTTTTAGCTTAGCTTAGCAAACACAAAGACTGGAAACAGGGGCAGACAGCTAGCATGGTATTGTGCTAGCTGCTGGCTGTAGCTTCATATTTATGATAAAGATACAAGAGTGATATCAATGTGTTCATGTAACTCCTGGAAATCAGAGTATTTCCCAAAATGTAAAACTGTTCCTTTAAGGAGTTTGCACACCACATGTCTGAATATTCAGATGAGTCATTTGAAAGTTTGTCAGAACAGATAGAAACCATGCACACTGGTTCAGATGACTGCCTTTGTCTTTTGTGTTTTTTTCCTTGCCAAAACTGACATGCACAGTTTCATAGATCAAGACGAATCAGACCAATTACAATCCTGTCGATCATGTTCAGTACATAATTCCTGCAGAAGTTAATTCAGAAATACAGAGCTTGCCTCTTTGGAGACTTTTGTTGGATGCAAAAAACAAGCAAAAAAATACGGACTAAACCAAAAGAGAAAAAAGGCGACAGCTTTAGGTGCATAAAGATAAACATCTAAACATAAAGTCATATTCATTTTTAATGCACACATTTTCTGACAAAAATAAAAGACTCAGTGTGCAAACGTCACCTTATGTGGCTGCTATCAGGTACGTTGCATCACCTGTACATCCTGATGTTGAAGTGTTGTCATACTGAATGAGCACACAGACAAACACCACGGACACACAGTTTCTTAGAAATTCATCACTTATTAATCAATGGCCCAGATTTAATAACTTAATTTCTTCCTTGTCAAAATCTTCTGTTTGTTTTTTTTATCCAGTACTAACAGTGAACAGCCAGTCTCTCTCTCTCTCTCTCTCTCTCTCTATCTCTCGCTCTCTCTGAACTGAACCTGAATCAGTGCCAGGGTCAGGAGAGCAGTGTAAACATCCAGGTCTCTGCTCAGGGCCTGCCGGTCCAGACCTCACAAAGGCCCCCAGCCTCAACCTCAGCCAGCACATTCCCCCCGCGTCACTCAAAGACCACAACAATCCTGTCTTTGTCGGCCAGTGATTGATGACACACAGGAATTTCATTCACGACCGCCCCGTGTTTTGGGGTTACCGTGACGACCAGGTGAAAACACAGCACATTGGGAGTATTGAGTTTCCCAACCTTGATCACAGGGGAAGAGGTAGGAAAAAAAAAAAAGGAGAAGCAACAACGGAGAGGTCACTGTAGAAGTTAAACAAACAGCCATAACTGTTATCTTAGAAGATAAGCGCTGGGAATTATCTTGTTGGTTTTTCACAAGTCCAGTCGATGCTGAGCTCACTAAGTGACGTTCCACACTGGTGACGTGAAATCAAACATTTCCACCTCTGGTTCTTCTTCTTTTTTTTTTTCTTTCTTCCGCTTATAGTTTCACTGAAGTCAATAGAGGCCATAAAGTTCTTTTATGATTATTTGTTTAAGGTTTAACAATTTGCTATTGGATCATTTTTGGACAGTTTGCATCAGTTTTACACAAGCAAAGTACACACAAATGAGTTCATAGACTCAAGCCAAGCACACATCACTTATCCATATAAATAAAGACCTACCCACCCCCCCGTCCCACACACACAAACACACACACACACACACACACACACACACACACACAATCAGTCATGCACACGTGTGCACATACACCCACATTAAGAACAGTCATTTAATGGATATAGCTAGTTGGTAAAGTGCACCATTAAAGAGACGAGTGCCTGAGCATAACAAAGCTCTGATGCAATATTCATGCCTTCTCATTCTGGGCTAATGCTGTTTTCCTCCATTCCAAAGCAATGGATTTGCACATAACATGTCCCTATAAAGAGTCTTAAAGTGTACGTGGAGGAGGTTTTCTTAGAGCACTCGATCACCTTGTTCCACAGAGGGTAATTAGGAATTTGTTTGTTCACATATTCATCTGATAGACATGAACACATTAAACTAGAGAGGTCGGAGCTCCAGAGAGAAAGTTAAGTGTTCAGTTGTCTTTCCCAAGGGCATTTTGCCAGAGATGGACACACTGGGAATCAAACTTAAAAATTCATCTCTAGTGTTTGCTGGTAGGTATGGATTTACTTAAGTTAAGCAATCAAAGCTACTATATCACTGTAATGACAGAATCAGAAAACAATAGAGTTGTCTAACTGTGGACAGCAAGCTTACCTAAGAGCCGTCTTTCATCCAGAGGTAATTTATGTGTCCATCTCATCAGGATGCCAATACTACAGATAGTTCTGGATGAGACCGTGCAAACCAATCCAAAAACACTTTCCCGATAACTTTTCTAAAATGTCTTGATAAATAAAACAAAAAATGCACTCTTGTGCAATCCACTGCAAAAAATGCATACATTTACACAACAATACAGTGTTAGCTGATCTCTTAGTGTCTCAAGAACATTTAGAACATTAGCATTAACATCTGTTTACTTACCAGTCTACTATAAACACTGCGAGTTCAGAATCAAACTTCATTAAGCAACGCCAATGTTAACTCTTGATTTCTTCTACCTCAGTTAGCACGCTAACCAGCTAGACCCGGCCCATCTCATAACTTTCTGATAGTGACTCACTGTAGCTTCAAATCTGCCCCGAAGACATAGTGCTGCTCAGAGAAAATATTATAACTTTAATATGTTCAGCAACAGAGAAAACTTAAAAATAAACCCTTTAAATCACACCGCCAAACTATCAAACTGGTACAATATTATTTTTAATATTGAGAAATCCAACATTTGAGCCATTCCTACCGAACACAGCTGTCCAAAGTTGCATGCAGGGGGTACAACAACAATAAAATGGCAAGATTACACCCAAAATTAAAGAGTTTAAGTAAAATTTCACATGATTTTTCAAAAAATTCTATGTTACATAATCATCATGGTGCTGAGTATAAGAGAAATAAATTACACCTTTTTTTGTTTCTTTCTTTTTAAAGAGGAAGATGAAAAAGTGTTGACAGGATGAGATGATAATAAAGATGACTAATCTTGGCATTCACACCTGATCAAAGTAAAACGATTCTGGCTCTGATCCACAAAGACAAAGAAGGAGAAAAAAAACAAAACAGTAACCTGCAAAACTCCCCTGTAACCTCATGGAAACAAAAGCCTTTCACAGACATAGATTTGCAGCTAATAAAGCACTCTAGCATATTTTAGCCTTCATCTGCCATGCAATAAATTAATATATGAAAATGTTGGATATCCTCATCTGAGCTCCCATCCACACATGAATTATTCACCTCAGCATGGCTACTCCATTATGTACTCTGCCTGCCACTTAGGCTGATGCTCCTGCACAGCCCCATGCATAGAGACATTAGGCCTCTCACTCGTATACACACATACACAATTATATACAGTACAGTGCATGTGCACAGACATAGACATGAACTACTGACATCTGCATGCATATAATAAACTTTATATTTATATCGCACATAAATACAAATATATTAATACAGTATACACATGCATATACTCACAAGACATGAATGCATGCCAAGTGATTCAGGCATTCAATAAAACACACACACACACACAGAACCCAAACAGTGCCCTCTTTATCTCCTGACTTGTAATCAGTGCCATGTAGACATCATCTCCACTCCCAACAGTGAACAGTGTACACACTGTAACCTATTATTCTAGAAACCCCAGGTGTCATTGTCAACTTCCTTGTCAGTAAAAAAATAAATAAAAACATCGGTTGTTTTGCACATAAACCACAGACAGTACAGAGAGAGAAGTGAGGAGGCGACCTCTGGCAGCCCAGACTGATGTTGACAGCTTTACAGCCTCTGATTGGAATACAACCATCAATTATGCCACACTGCACATAACAGCAGACAGTATCAAACCCACAGTGAATCTGATCAAAATGCCAACAAGCCACACTGGCAAACAGCTGGAAGTAAAAGCTTGTGTTTAATTTCAGGTTTCATCTACAGTGGGATTTCTGTGGTCTCACACTGTATCAGTTAAAAGTAATCAAAGTGCTGAGTCTGCAGTGTATTGCAATGTTTATTGGTGTAAGTTTATTATCTATATTTACATTAACTGCACATCATTCATCCTTTATCTGAACTACTGTTACAAATGAAACATTTCATCTGTAAGTACAGATGCAAATTAATATGGATACGAGATTTGAGAGTTACATGTATATGATTGCTGGTATGAAACTAAAATTCTCAGTTGACTATTAGGATCTGTGCTATGTGGAGCACTTTACTGACATAATAACAAAACTGTTATAAAAAACATTATGGGAAAAGTTCACTTAGAAGAGATTGTGTAAAAGACTGTCTTTTTATACAGTAACATACTCACTGAACACACTCAGTATCAGAATTTATTTTGGGCAAACCGGCTGAATTATCTGGACTTCTCTGCTGAGGGGCCATGTAAATATTTGGACTGATAAGACAGGTTAATCTCGTCCATGAAAAACTTTCCAGCCACAGCGAAAAAATGTTTCATCGCTATGAAGTTTCTCCCCAATTTCCAAAGAAGACAAAAAACTTTTGAGAATAGCCCTTAAGTCAGTGATTAACTTTCTTCCCGTCTGCTGCAAACCCAGCATGCCTCTAGTTCCAATAGCGCCGGCAGTGTGATACATTACACTACATTCTCATTATGGCCACCTAGGGTTTTCCAACAGCTTGTACGGTCCGCGGTGAGTCTGCTCTCCCGTAGCGCTCGGAGGGTTGGGCACTGCTGCTAGCTAGCACCAGGTGTGAGGAGAAACTGGAGCTGCCTTTCCCCCTTCCTGTACCACCACATGGATCTCAGAGCCAGAATCCTTTATTTTCATCAGGTACAAATGCAGAAGGAGCTAAACTGGGATGATTTACTTGCACCCGTGTAGGTTAGGAGAGTAAAAACTTTTCTAGCTTCTTTCCCTGACTCTTATTACTGTACTAAAAAATTCTGTCAAACATGGCCGTTAAAGAAAGAAAGCAACTCCCAGGGGAGCTGTGGTTTTGATGACTGCATTCCTTGGCCACTTGTAATGCAGTGTTGATAACAGAGGAAGTGAAACTGATTTTTCTTTAAGATTGTAGGTCATTTTGTACAACAGCATACAGTAAGTAGCCAAAATATAAATATCAGTGTCTAAAAGTGGAAACTTTTGTTGATATCACATAACACCACATGTGAACAGACTCAAATTGTGTCAACGATTCTTTTTATTCCTCTAATCAGACAATTACCATAAAATTTAGAATTGAATGTAATCAAAAGCTTTGTCTTGAATTCATAACTCCACTACATTTACACTGCACACATCCTGTTGACCCAACATTATGTGTATCAGTGTGAGAAAAACTGCACATTTATTATACTTGGCAATTAAAGCAGTTCTGATCCTATCGGGGAACGAGAGGGAGCCTGGAGAGGACACTAAAGCTTTCGAGTGAGAGAGGAGCTGTAGTTTCAATCCACAGCATCACCCCATGAAACATGCATGCAATCAACAGGGTCAAAGCTCCACCGACAGTTTCCAGCCAAACTCATCCATCACAGAGAAACTGGATCTGTGGGGGCCTCCATTCTGGCTCTGCGCTGACCAACCCACCCGCACAGAACGGCCCATCAGCAGCACTCTAACACTAACAGGACTACAGAGCAGCAACACGATATATGATAAGCTCTCTTCTAACAGCTCTTGGACTGGTTCCAATCCCTTTTCATTGTTTTCACTCTTCTTCTGCAACCCCCGGCTCCTTACTAAAAGGCATTACCTCAGCTCCGATGAGGTGATGACTGAAATGTCAGTGGCTGTAACAGTAACGTGACATGGCGTAAAAAATCCTAAATGAAAAAACCCAAGGAATGGCACTACACGGTCTGTAATGTTTCAACATGAAACCCGGCTCCCATTAATGCGGTCTGCGTTTTGAAATGAAGAGAGCGGCTCATTTGATGTCCAGCTCTCGTGCGCAGTTACTTGAAATGGGTGGAAATCAATTTTTGGGCAGTAACACAGACAAGTTGGTTTAGCTTTCTTTTTTTTTTTTTGAGGGTGCTACTTCCCTGCAATTGTATGTGGTTAAAGCCACAGAAGATGATGATGGATTTAAAAAAAAGAGATTGTGGTTTGTCATCTTTTCCTACATTTAATGAGCATGAATTTTAGAATTGTGCTTGATAAATGTTCACTTCTTATGACCTCTACTTATAAAATGTACTAAAAAGTTTCAATGCAAATGCAAGACTGTGTTCCATCTATCTAGATCTATGTTGCTCAGAACCAAATCCTACACTCCTTTAGTTTAATTATACTCTCCTCTCTGACGCAGTGTGCATATCAATCTCCTCTTTTCCTCTCTGTCACTCTCCCTTCGACAGCTTTATTCGCCTTGTCGACGACCACACATAATAAATTTGTGCCATCTACGCTTAATGTTTATTCTTTGTAAGAGAGCTCCGTGTGACGAACCAATAAAAAACTAGATTTACTGCAAGCTGAAAGCCACACGCAAGGGTTATCACGAAATTCCAGCACCGCTTCCTCTGCTTTCGCCTGCCTATCCATATGCATTGGAAGCACACGTTGATGGTGCACGCGCTCGCTCGGCTAAGGTAATACATTTCAATACGCCAGTTAATCCTCTTTTCCCCGGCATGGGAAATGGCCAACCCCTTAAATCAGCCACAACACCGGACTCAGTGCGGCAGGAAGAGGAGCTGCTGTATCCAATGCCCCTGGCTGACCCTCTTTAAATAGGATGTCTGGATGTGTTATGGGGGCTATTGTTTCCTATAAACATCTAGCACCGGGGCAATAACAATCGCATCAGGCCAAATGAAGTTATCTGAGAATGGAATTAAACTCGGTGTGACCCCGCTGTCTGCTCGGCTCACAGGCCCGCCATTAATAATGCCTAATCTAATCAAGGAGCTAAGATGGATGGATGGGAGGCCTGTGTGTGTGTGTGTGTGTGTGTGTGTGTGTGTGTGTGTGTGTGTGTGTGTGTGTGTGTGTGTGTGTGCGCATGAGAGTATGTGTTGGGGGGTTTGCTTTCTGCATATATGTGTGTCTCTGTACTTACATGCATGTTTGTGTTTCTGAGTGCTTGTGTTTTTTCCATATGTACGTACTGGTGTGTCTACAGCTTCTTGTGTGATGTGTGTGAGCGTGCATGCATGGCTGGTGCATACGTGCGCATGCCTGTGTGTATATTTGTGTGTGTGAGTGTGTATGGATCAGGGCCAATGCCAGGCTCTACGCCAGACCAGTGTTCTTCTATTCAGGCCCAAACCAGACCCACGCCTGCTGCACTGGGCTAATGAACACAAACAGAAGACGGAGGAGAAAAATAGGGGAGAATATGAATGTGTGATTGTGTGTGATTGTGTGTGATTGTGTGTGATTGTGTGTGATCGTGTGTTTGTGTGTGTGTGTGTGTGTCCTTGAAAACAGGGAGAAAAAGGGAAAATGAAGACGGAGGAAATGGGGGCAGATAAGGAGGGATGAAGGAGGGAAAACAGACAAAGCAGGGTGGAAGGCAGACAGAGAGAGTACGAGAGAAAGGGGACCACCACATGGTTTCATCCTCTGTTATCTCACTCTTGGCAAAGACATGCCCTTGTAACTGATAGACAAATAACCCTACTGTGACTGTGATAAAGCCTGGTCACAGATGGAGAGAGGGAGGGTGGAGACGGGGAAGGAGGAAGGGAGGAAATGAGGAAGGCAGGGAGGGAGAAAAGGCACACAGAAACAGACAAGGAAAGAAAAGAAAAAGGGTAAAGAAGAGATAAAGGAAGGAGATGAGATGGGACAGAGAAGGGGAGAGAGTGAGGACAGATCGTGGGAGTGTGTAAGGCAGGAAGGAACAGGAACAGGAATGGGATTGGGTGATGGAGGAAGAAGGACACAGAGAGGAAGAGGGAAGGACAGAGAGAGAGATGGAAGGAATGACAGAGAACTATATAGAGGCAAGACATGACTCATTCAGTGTGAGGATTACTGGGAGAACAAGACCTCTTAATATGAATAATCGTTTCCTCTTATAAATATCAAGGACGTGAACTATAACACATAAACACACATATCACAACATAACTGTATGCACATGACAATCCAACTATATACAATATATTACCAACAAGCTTAAGTAAAATCTACGCAATAATCATGTTACTTTATTGTTCAGTGATGTTTTGCATGCACAATGCACTTAAGACTACCTAAAGACAAACTCAGTGTTGCCCTGCTACAGGTCAGAGAGTCAGTGAGTCACGGAGAACAGCGTAACACCGGCAGTAAACTGAGGCTGAGCCCTCGACTTTCTCAAGTTATCAAAAATGTCACAAGCTCATACTTTAACATGCCGGACTTTCAGTATTTTTCTAAACAGAGAACATGGGTGAAAGATTCGATAAAGGATTTGAGAGACAGAGACAGAGCGGAACGAATGCAGGTCTTTTACCAACTTGGAGCCAGATCCAAAAATCAGAACCCATCCCTACTAGCCCTGACTGGACCCTCGTCCAACACCTTTGTGATGAACCTGAAAAACCAGCTGTGAGCGAATCCCTCGTCGTGGAAAGCTTCCCCATAAGGAGGCCGTTACAGTCTATTAATGCCTATGGTTCAAGAATGAGATGTTCAACAAATCACTTATAATGTTATGGAGTCCACATACTTTTGGTAGTACAGTACAAAAGTACAGACTTTGTTGCTGTAAAGATTGGAAGGTGTTGAGTTGTCTCATTACACAAAATAGACACAAAATAGAAATAGTAGAAATAACCTACTCAAGCTGATGCTCCACTCTACAAAGTTGGCACTATAGTTACAATACACATAATATCCCTGAGAGAGAAAAATATTGTTTGATTTGTGATATAAAACAATGGCTGGCCAGTTTGTTTTTGACTGTTTGACATGACATTTTCATAAAACATCTGGTCATCAAACGACTGAAAACAGAGGAGGAGTGAGACTGGTGGTTTTCAAAGATGAAAAAAATGATGATGTCAATGAATAGAGAAGAAAAGGCGCGGGGGGGGGGGTCGTCGTGAATAAAGCAAACAGGAAGTCTGTGAAAGGACAGGGAAAGTACATTAGTTTAATGACAGACAGCAAGACTGTGAGAGAAGAGAAAGGAGGGAAGCAGAGATGGTTCAAAAGCTCTTGGCTCTTGGAAAATTGTTGCTATAATAACAATCTGCCTCCTGGTCTGATGATGTTTCACAATATCCGAGAGATCTAGACATGGGAATTTCTAAATGAGAGCCAGACCTGGTTCAAATAGTATTTCCAAACTGTATCGATGGTTTGTTTTAACTCGCTCCGAGCGTCAGATGGCGAGATCTGCCACATAAGACATTGACAAAAGTGTCAGAATGTTTAGACATTAAAAAAACATGTCTGATGCCTCATGTAGAGCAGTTTCTGGTAGACTGAGCAGGTTGAAACAAAGGTCTGCATGCTTGCTGTATGATGAGACATATATGCATTTTTCTCAAGTCAGCGTTTAATCAGTCCTCCCGATTTACTCAGATTTCTAGTAAAATCAATCAGCAGCTCAAACTGCAGTAACCTATTGTTCATATACTGAGCACTGCGGATATGGCTTGAGAAGTATGGCTTTCATAACAATGAAATGTACCCTGTGAAGTTTTCTTGTAAACTTGTTAATGTTGTAAACACAGTTGTGTTTACATTCAGTGCTTCACAGTGTGTATACTTGAGGCCTAACAAACGTGTTGAACGCATTTTCTTTCTCATACAACATTTGCAAAGACATCTTCTGTGAAAATTGAAACCTGCGTTGTTTACATCGGTGTCACATTAGCTGGGATTCTTCTTATTTCTTACATGTTGTTGGTGCATTGCAGCTGTTTCTTGACATGTTGTCACAAGCAGCTCTTGATCAGTGGATAGCATAAAATAGATATTTCATTTGATAGAAATAGCCAATTTTTCAGGTGGACGACACTTTCATTTACGATTACAATGAGCAATCTGACGGAGCGGCACAGACGCTGATGCTGTTGTGTTACACGTCAGGCCTCTGATCCCAGAGCGGCGGCATGCTATATAAAATCACACACTGGAGCAGCATCATGCTCCAGTTTGATCCTTTGTTTGATTCAGTGAAAACATGAAAAGTCGGCAAAATGAGGGATCAACATAGCAGGATCTCTGCAAAGATCAAGACAAAAGATTTATTTATAATAATAAAATTATATAAATTACAAGACAAAAGGTTATGATACACCCTCTGAGCAGCAGATTGGAGGCTACAGTGAGTCCCTATGATACGGGCTGGGGCTAGCTGGTTAGCGTGCTAACCTCAGTAGAAGAACAGATATGGTAGAGACAACAGTTAACATTAGCGTTGATTTCAATCTCTGGAGACAGCTCCTGATGAGTAAAGGAATGAGGTTTGATGCTGAACTCGCAACATTTCTTCTAGACTGGTAAGTAAACAGCTGTTAATGCTAATGTTGGTGCAGCAGGGGCAAAACGTACAACTCTGCAGTTAACAGGAATGTGCACCCAGTAGAGCACAAGATAAAAATGAAATACTCTTTGCGGATTTAATGTGTGGGCTAACTCAGGAACAGGTTTACTTTTTTTCCCTGCAACTTTCTGTTTACCAATTTGTCCAAAGATAGTATCAGTTTTTATAAAATGAGACGTAGTAATTAATACAATGTGGATAGAAGTTGATCAGCATGTTTCAACAGCAGGGCAACACGTTTACAGGATTAAATGCATGTGGGTTGAATATTTCATGAGGAAGTGACAGAACAACAACAGTATGTGTTTTGGTGAGCGAAACAAAATCATGTGTCAGTGTGTATGCTGAACTGTCATGTGTAAATATAATCCACCTACATTACATCAGATCCATAAACAATCTGGATTCAAGGTTCATGTTAATTTCAGGTGGAAAGGAGGCCTCTCCACCTACAGTATATTTGTCAGTCTGCACACCTCTCATGCTCTTCTCCCTCCGTCCTACTTCCCTCTCTCTCTCTTTATCAGCCCCCCGGCTGGTTTTAAATTTATGGGGCCTTATCTTTATATCACTACTCTTCTTTTTTATTAGGTGTTGTTTCAACTGTGAACTGTATTGGGATTCCTGGACCATGGACATTTCTCTTTTTCATGGGAACATCGTCTCTATCGACTGACTAAAACTCACAAGCTGTGGGAAAACACAGGCTTGTCTTGTGTTTGCGTCTGTGTTCACGTGAGTGTGGCCATGTGCGTCACCTACGATCATCATTAAAGACGCTAAAGTGTTCACTGTAATAACATGAACTTGCAAACACTAGGCCTATATGCCATTTAAAATGGCAAAGATCGTAGCTGGTACTCATGATATAAGACTGAACATAATTTATCTTGTTGTTTTTCCAAGTTGTAGGCTTTTATTTCATTAACAGCACAGTTTGTTAATTTCAGAAAAGCCTTTTTCTACTCCTCTGGAAGAATTTCTTCTTTTCGTCCTTGTTTGATTTTTCTTCTTTTTTTCATTTTGCTTGTTCATTCCTGATTTTATTACTGCATCTAAGGTTTCCTCTGACAAAGAGGGTTTTAACGTCCAAAATGAAATGAACCGGGATAAGAAAGTGCATGCTACACTACTTACAATATAAAAGATGGCTTGTGCTGCTGAAGAAGACATTCCAGTGAAGCTAACTACTGGGGGCATGTATTGGTCATGACATAAAGAATCAGATAAGCTCACCAACTAGCTTACCTTGCTGTTCCTTGTTCTGCACTCAGCCTCTTCCTCCCCTCTCCTCCTTCCCCTTTCTGACATAAACAACTCTCTAATTTACGACCAATAATATCCTGATTCAATCACCTGATTGATTTTGGACTTGTGTCCCACTAATAAATCTCAGCTCTTCTTCTCTTATTGAGTCCTCCATCGGATCTCCACACTCCCCCACCCAAACACACACAATCATCCGCGCACACACACACACACACTCAGATATATATAGTCTAATGGTATTAGAAAATCAAAGTCTCTCATTTTGTCTCAGTATATCCGCAGGGCCTGGTAATAGATCTGGCTGTACTTATATCCGGAGAAGAAGGAAGGAGGAGAGGAAGAGGAGGAGGAAGAGGCTGATAAAAAAGAGGAGAGGAGGAGAAGGAGGAGGAGGACTGCAAGAATAACTGGAATTAAGCAGAAGGAGATGAAGAGGATATAAAGAAGAATAAAATTCAGCAGAAGAACAGACATCGAGAGTTAATCAGGATGTGTGGGGTTGAGACTGTGTGCGTGGACTGAGGCTGAATTTACTGAATTAGAACATCTTTATCTGGTCAGCAGCAGAGCGACAGGAATAGTAAACCACAGCAGGCGGTGATCCTAACATTTTCTCCTCTAAAGCAAAGCTTCAATCCGCTCTCATTGCAAATCACTGTGGATAGGAGCATCACCCAAACTCCTCAGACATGAATGAAAATCTCAGATTGTGGAGTACGTGGCCGGGTAACTGGGCTACAGGAGTCTAATGTTAAGATTCTCTCCATTTTAAAAATGAGTGGATTTACTTGATTTAATGCCTTCTTCTTTTTCTTTCATCACCACAAATTATCTTTCACTCAATCAACTAAATTTACCAAAAAGTAAACAAGTCCTACAGTCCAATTGTGATTCAAGGCCCTGTGTGACTCAGTGCCATTTTCATCAACAACTAAAATCAGAATTTAATTCACATAACCAACCCAAAGAGTAAAGCCCCTTTGTGTAGCAGATTTTTTCCAGCTGCTTTTACAAACCCCAGTGAGTACAGTGCAGTCACGCTGTTTGATTTGTTATTTATTATTTGTTATTGGAATTTATATTGTTGTCAGATTGTCCTTTGGGACTGTAGAAGTCATTCCTCTCTCCTCCTTCTGTCTGTATGCTGACATTACCACAGCTTGACATTAGTCTAAAGCTGTGGTGCTTCAGTTGCTTAAAAAAATAAGCGCATGTTGAATTTTAGTGAAATAAAGGTCAGCACAATACCATCAGCAAACTTTCCCTCCATAAATCATATTCATTAAACTTCACTCCATATTTTTCCCCTGGTCATCCATGCCCTCCCAGGGGGCGCGCCCCCCAGTGTGAGACCCACTGGTCTAAAGAGTGCGGTGTGCGCATGTGTGCATGTGTATAAATACACTCAGGCATGAGCCCTGGCAGAGTCGCTTATGAGGCCACATGCATGCACAAGCCGTGACCAGTGTAATCACATCTGAGTTCACGTCTGTGTATATGTTTGCCAATCCTCTTGCTGTGCACCTTGTAGCCCCCCCACCCACTTCCATTAATATAATTAAATTCTACTACAAACTTTCCCTTTGAAACAAATTAATTAAGATGCTATTATTTAGCCATTGAGAGGTTAATGACCACCATTAGCAACAAAGGCTACATCCACCATCATCAGCCAAACTTGGTTATTTGGTCCATTCTGGTTATTTACTGAGCCTGAGATTGATGGCTCCTGATACTGCGAGTGACGCTAATTAGCTTTTAAAACATAACACACTCAATCACTGCTCGGGACCGTACAGCAACTAGAGAACAATCCCATCATCCTTTGCTCCTGTCTGAACATAGAGGACAGTGAGAATTTTGAAAGGACATTCTGTACCTTCTTTCTGCGTACAGTATACTGCGCATACATTTAAACATTGTGGAATACTTCAAATACTTTTATTTAGAACCCATAAAATAATATAAACCATCATCAGAAATGCTTTTACCTATTGATTGATTAAGTTTTCTGCTCTTTAAATGGCAGTGCTGTGTTTTAATTTGCTGCTTTCAATCATTATGTCATGGTAGATCATTCAAGATAAAAGCTACTGTCACTGTCCAGCAGAAATCTTCTAAATTGGGTAATTTCATATGTTCGGGTTAAAATTTTGGTCTGAGGTGTATACGACTCCACGGCTAAGTAAAATCTTCCCAACACCAATCAAACAGACCTGAAAACTACTAATTAAAACTAATTTAAGAAAACAACAGAGAGTAAAGAATAAAAACAGTGCATGTGAATGTTAATGACTTGCTGAGCCTCTCTGCCAACCACATTTCTACCAGTCCCACACAGTGAATACTGTTGATGCCGAGGCCTTATGCAAAGATCCTGCATTACACCAAGCAAATAAACTAATCTACAGCGGTGACAACAATAATCCCTGTTCCACAAACACACCAATGATCCCACCCATAACAATGACATATTTAAGAGACGATAACATTTTCCTTCCCCTTTGTTTCACACTCCACAGAGTTAAATTAATGGCCAGGCATCATGATGTCATCAAGAGGACAGCCAGGGTCTGGTGGATGTTACACCCGGCCCCATCGGGTCGCCTGATTGGCGGACCCTGGAGCGGCGGCCAATAGGAGCAGTGGTTGAAATCACAGTGGGGGCCAGATGAGTAATGGCCTCACCAGTAAAGGGCATTGAAATG
This sequence comes from Seriola lalandi dorsalis, assembly GCF_002814215.2. Taxonomy (NCBI): domain Eukaryota; kingdom Metazoa; phylum Chordata; class Actinopteri; order Carangiformes; family Carangidae; genus Seriola; species Seriola lalandi. Next base: position 837,605 of record NW_019525109.1, on the reverse strand, counting down.
ACATTGTGGGGATAACAGAACTTATTGTCAAGCGTTTACACTGTGGGCGATTTATAGCCGCTCCATAAATGTTTATTAGCTTTCCCTCTATTTATAACTTCTGAAAATCATGATGGGCCTGACTACGCCCTTGTGTCTCTGCTCTTTTATGATCTGGGTGAACGTACCCTGACAAGCAGCACTGTGGGATCTTTGTGTCCGGGTGCCTGTATGTATATGCATGTGTGGATTCCTACAGTTTTATGCACCCACAGTATATTTGTGCACATGTGTTTTCACAAGACTCCTATGTAAATGCTTTTATATCTGAAACACATAGAGACGCCCATAGCCTCTCTCTCTCTCTCTCTCTCTCTCTCTCTCTCCCCCTGCCACACTCTCTCTCACACACAGGTGTTCTATAGAGGCATGTGATTTAAGATGGATGTGACAGGCTTTTATCAGCAAGCCTGTAAATCAGCACAACCTTACATCAGGAGGAAGCTGACACTCTAAAACAGTCTGAAAATCACAGCGTCAAGGGCTGAGATTCAGTCGAAAAAGGGAAGAAGAACTCACACACGTCTATGAGAACGCTCGAAGATGGTTAATGTTTCAATTAAATTATTTGGATTCAGTGTCACTGACATATGATTTCAAACATCGCCCTTCCCTAAACTTATTTTTCATCCAACAATTTTTGGATTATCATATTATTTAAGTGGTTTTGCAATATCAAACAAGGGCGAATAAGACTTAACATAATAATTAGTTGTTTGCAGCAAACTGAGGAGCTATTGCTAAAAATATTTCATTATATCCATTAAAGGCAAAAAGAGACAAACTAGAAAACCTGGTCAGATGCAGAACCACTATAAGACTTTAAATCTGAAACACAACTGCACAACTTGAAACCAGTGCCAACAGTGAGTCACTGTTCAACCCCAGGGCACTGTTAATTCTTCCTCCGCCACAGTTTCATGCTGGTGGGATTATTGAATTTAAAGAATCTGAAATTAAAGTCAGACAAATATGGCTTAATGTGATTATTTTATAAGACTGCCTCCCACGGTTCACTCATCCATTACAGAAGACACCATAAAAATGATTCCCTCCTTTATGCTTCAGTGTAATTGCAGCATGTGATGTAGCCTTAAACTCCAGCTCTATTCAGTGTACAATCATATAGCTGTTCTCTGAAGCCCTGGACGTCTACATCTTCTTGGGTATCAGAAGTCCAGCCATCCACAGCAAGAAACATTTTTACTGCTATTACCTCAATATGTCGAGTGGCTGATTTGTACACGTGTTACAAAATTAAAAACTCAATTTTCTTCTTCTTCTTCTTCAAAAAAAACATTCCCATACAGAAAGATTTTTTACTTGTGACTTAAATAATAATTCACTGATTGGCATTGACAGGGGAGGGTAAAATGTTCCTGCATCTGATGCCCTCAGTCCTCCGCCTACTCTCATTGGCTTAGGTTTTTAAGTGTGGGCCAACTGTGGTCATCTGTGACAGCAGAGGTGTAACTTTATGAAATAATTACTTCACAGGCCTTCGGAGTATGTCGAGGGCTCAAAATAAACAGCACTATGGGATAGGTGGGGGAGAGAAGGGGGAGGAAAGGCAGAATAGAGAGAAGGCCATGTGAATGAAATGCAAACGCTAGCTGCTCTCTCACTCTCTCTCTCTCTCTCTCTCTCTCCCTCTCTGGGACAGGGATTTATGAGAGATGTACATGACATGGCAGCAGCTCAGAAGAAGCCTCTCTCGTTCTCTCTCTCTCTCCCCCTCCCTTGATCCCATCGCAGCTGTTCCAGCCCTGGCCCACTTGCTGCACCTGCCCAAAAAGGCCCTCGATCAAGGCTAGCATGGAAAAACCTAACAGCTCTTAAAGGGATACTGCTGTTCTTTTATGGACACATTCCCCACGACACACACAACATCAGATCAGACATTTTTGTTTTTCTTGGATTTTAACCTAAACTCCAGCAGCCTTAGCATGCACGCTCGCCTGTCGATGATTTAAACTTTCAAATCTCTTCCTTGATGTTAACTCCCTTCTGACTTTGACAAACCGAGGGAGGGAGATTCCTCAAATTTACAGCATCATCCGTTAACCCTAAGTCACATGATTCTTCTGTGCTGTAACTACTCCCGGCGCTGTCCGGACAGAGGTTGTCTAGTGCTAGTCCCAGTGTCTGGGCTTCCTGGTTGATTTATATGACTGAGAGTCTGGTGAAAATCATCTCTGACTCCTTGTCCCAGACAGGAAATCAAAGAGAAGGAGACAGCATAATCAGTGGAGCAGCCTGACCCGGATTCAGAGCGCTCAGAACCTTCTGGAACATGGCGGACAGCAGCTATCAGCACAGGCCTGGCTGGAGTTTGAGAGCTAAATTTATAGATGTGAGATACAAGAGTATGTTTTGCATGTTTGAAATCATTCAGTACAAATGTTGTATACTTTTCATTAGAGCGAACCATCATGCAATATTAGATTTTTTTTCATGTACTGTATTTTTCCTATGATTTAATTGCATATTGGTTTTAAAAGACTGCACTGCATTACCACAAATCAGCAAAGTATCTGACAAGATAATGACTTGATGTTAACTCTGATGGATTATATAACTCAAGCAAGTTTCAAGAGTCTTCCAATTGATTTTCACTCCATACAGATTGGAAATGAACGGCTGCCAGAATCAGTTGAAAAAATAAAACTGTAGCGCACGCATCTGAAAATGATCAACTAAAATGTACGCAGGAAGTACACAGGAATCATATTTTAGCAGCTAAAACTGGTAGGCACCTTCCACCAGGATCTGAACCTTGGGTGTCCATTACGCTCCTATTCACTTGGCCACGTGCTCCAGTGTGCAATTAACTATTCATAAAAGGTCTCTCTGCTGTCCCTGTAATGGATATAACTCATTGTGCACAATTATTATACCCAGGCAAAGATATTGATAATTATGTATATGAAGGTATTTTGCTGACAGATGAAAGCAATTGGGAGAGTGTGGCCCTTCTCCACTAGAGTTGCAATAGATAAGATATTGTTTGCTTATATGTTTCTGAGTGCTCACAAGTATGTGTGAAATGGCCAATATGTGTGTTTGCACATGCAAATGTGCATGTGTGCCCATGCATCTGAGTGAGGAATGTGCCCCTAATTCTCGTTAGAGCCCTAATGTAGCCATGAGTTGACAGACTGCCTCAGCCAAGCGCCATGTGCATTAAAGTGACTGAAGGAAGATAAACGCACAGTACCCAGATTAAAGTGACAAATAGACTCTGCATGCAAAGTGGCAAAGGTAAATTGTGTTGCTAAATGCGAGTGGAGACGGTTTCTGTGACTGCTGCATGCAGACTATCTGTGATAAACGAGGGATAAGTGCTAAAGCACTAAAGTCGAAGCCATTAAATTTCACACTGCCCTCTGACCACTTATTTCCCTCCAAAAACATCAGAGGCAAAGCATGGCATTGGTTGTAAATCTAGTAAATGCACTGATATGCAAAATGCATCCTGTTTTAAATGAACCTCTACATTTTTTCCTTAGTTGAGCAATAACACATCTGTTGTGTGAACTATTTCACGGTGCACACTGCAACCTGAATGTGAAGGGAGCGACAGTGAAACAAAAGGACCGGCAACTCTCCAGGTGGAGAAAAAAAGAACATTATGAATACACCTTATGCTTAAGCATTGAGATATCATGAGCACCGGTTTTATGCTAATTACAAATAGTGATATCACAGAACTTAAATAGCCTCAATACGGGGTCATCAGAAGTGATCTTGTACCCCTCACGGTATTAGAGGACATGAATTTACTGCATCACTGACATGTATGCTACACAGTAATGAAGTCCATAAACGTTTCCCCAACAGTTGTCTTCATATCTTCGCATTAGTGTATGACAGGTATGTTGTAGCCTACATGATACATGCTTCAGTAGCCAGGAGCAGACCATGCATCCAAATCATGTCTGCAGGTTTTCCCTCCCACATGACAAGTCATGAGACAAACTATCACACATACACCAAATCTGACACCCGAGTGGTACAGTAGCAGCGACAGGGAAATTGTTGGTAATAGTTTTGCAGTGACAGCAGTGACAAACAATTTTAATCTCGTGCGAGCCGTCGATACAGAACATAAGTGAAAGACAAGTGAACACACATTCACCTATGCTGAAAATGTAAGAAAGAGACAGGGGGTCTGACGAGTAACAGGAGACTACAACTCATGTTCATTTGCAACTTCTTCCTCAGTGCATGAGACAAAATATTAACAGGCAACATTTTTAATTTGCTATTCTTATAATATCCAATGTTGGTGATTTAATCATTAACTTAAGTTAATACTATTAAATGTGAGTGTTAGTATTAGACAGGATGTGAAACTGGGACACTGATGTTGAAGGCAAATGATTACACACCTACCGAGCAGCCAAATCTCTGCAGCCTTATTTTTCACTGCAAGTCACATGACTTACTGCACTGGCACTGAATGATATCACTGGATGTAAATCACTAATACAGAGTAATTGCATGTGAATCAAAACACCTTGTTTAACAGTAGCAAAAGTCAACATTACTACAGGTGTTATTACTGCTTGTAGCGGTGGTGCAAACGTGTGTGTCAACTGATATATGTCAGTGAGAGCGAGAGAGAGAGAGCGAGAGAGAGAGAGACAGGTGGGTAATCAAAGGTAAGGCTGAGGAACTACAGGAAATGATGATTTATTGCTTCATTTGCATCTTTGACAAAGTGTGTTGAAACACAACTCCGTTCCTCTGCCTGTGGGGCGCCACATTACACTGTACTCTTCAACTGCACCTGTGCCTTACTCATTCATAGCCACACGCTGACGTGCCCAGACATCATGTTGGCAAGGAAAATGTGTACAACGTTTTACATACGACAACATGAAGTGAGAAGGGCTGTGGTTTCCAGGCTGGAGGAATTATTTGTGATTAATTGTTTGGTGTAGGCAACGGTTTCCAAAGTAAACAAAAGAAGAGGATCAGCTCAATTATCAGACACAGGAGATCAACTTCAGGAATTTATGCTGAAAGTTGAACCAAGTGTCAAGCTGGAGACGCTTGAGTCATAGAAAAAATAACACTGAAATGACAAAGTTGTGGACAGTTGGATAGAATAAAAACACGAACAGTTTTTGTTAATAAAATGTTCCCGAGTTCATTCTTTGTTCTAAATAAATGTTCAACATTAAACATAAAAAGAGCTGGTGAATTAATTTTTAAGGGAATAGTGAAACAGTATTTTTGAGGGTTTTTCTTTAATGATTTACTTTTGAAACAATATGTTTCAAAGTGGTAGAACATTATTTTGGGAAAGAGGAAACAGTGATCCTTGATTTGGATCGATGAGAGACTTGTGTATAAACCCTCGTTCGGGAGAGACTACCAAGCACAAGTACAAATACACACTGGTACATGAAGCCATCAGCACACTCGTTTGCACAAATGTAGTGAAGTTATTCTCGCCTGCGAATGCACTGACAGACCAGTAAACACACTCATTTACGTATTACTCAGCTTTCCTAAATTAGAGACTAACTGATGATATGACTCACACCTCCTTTCTTTACTCTTAGCCAGTTTGTCGCTGTTAATGTGCGTGTGCGTGTATGTGTGTGTGTGTGTGGTGTGTGTAAAAGCTCATTTGGGTCTGTGCATGTCCTCCTGTGTTTGTGCTTGAAGATGTGTGCGCCTCCGCCTTGTGTGTCGGCATGTGAGTGTTTATATGTTTCGACACAGACCTGCCACTTTGACCTTCGGGGTTGAAACATGAACCGACAGAGCAGAGTTTACATCAGTACACAGCAATCACAGGAGCTAACTTCCCAAAAAGACTGTTCTCTGACCACATCAGGGTGGCCTGTGAAACGTAAACACAGTTGATTTAAGCACTGATATAGACGTATAAAAAGGTGGATGAACTACATTTTACATTTGCCCTTTAGACATTTAGCTGGCAATCTTATCCAGAGTGACATTTGTTTTGAATTTCTCTTAGTGATCACTGGAAGGCGAAAAGCCATCATGTTTTTATACCATTTGCTTTCATTTGAACTGAGCAACTTTGTTCTCTGATGGCTCTAAATGGCAGCAGGAAACAACTGTTTGAACTGCTGTGTGTTTAAAGCACTTTATTACTCTTAAATTATGCCGTGTAATCCAAGCAAAATGAACTGTGCCATGTGATACATCAGTTTTACAACAGTGACGCTTCCTTACTACAATCACTTTGAATTTATAGCATCTCTTTCAGAAGTGAAGCTCTTATCTGTTGCAGCTCCTTAGTGATTTAGACCAGTGTTTACATTTTAAATTTAGATTAGATAAACTTACATCACTCTCTTATCTACTATAACTATTAAACTGCAAATGTATGTGTGCAAAGCTTTAAAAACAAGTAGCCTAAATGCAGTCTCTTGTCTCTGGACAAAACAAGCCATGTCCAATGCTAAAGCTTCTCAAGTTACTATATAACCGGAGAATGAAATGTACGCCGACTGACAGTTGTAGCTCTAATAAAAACTGCATCTGAGAGGAAGAGATGTTTCAGGATCTTTTAACTGTGACTGAAGGGGAATTCAGCATCTCACGGTAGAATCTCGAGCTGTAGACTTCCTGATGCTACATTTTTTCGTCAACTGAAAGGGCAAAAGCAACGAAAACAACTATCCCTCCAGCTGCTGCTGATGTAATCTGTTGTTGGGAGATTTACAGCACAAACTAATGGAAGTTTTGAAGTAAGGAGAAAATATTTCCCCCCCGTCAGAAAACAGGAGGGGATTTAATCTACAGTATTTTTAGTGAAACTATGTAATTTTTCCCCTAGTTTCAGTTCAGGCAAAGAGGGAGAGGACGATATAAATCAGATGAAGGGCCTCCATCCTCAGGGCCCAGAGAGTTGAAACCCAAACCAAGCCGAGGTTAATGGAAGTTCAACTCGAGATTTATTTTAATTATTCCATTGTAATTTCTTGAACTCAAACAAAATGTCTCCTTTGTTGAAGTCACTCGCTAAATTATACCACATCTGTAGTGGAAAATGTAAAAGTGTCAAAAAAACCCCCCCCCCCCCCCTCGACTCTCTGGGTTAAATTAATGTGTGATACAGTGTTTAGCTCAGTGATTAAAAGCCCCGTTCAAGAAGCAGACTGGGAATACTGGACTTCCCAAAAGGAAATGAGAAAATATGACAACAGAGGGAAAGGAAAGGACAGGACATTTTTTTCAGGTTGGTTTGTATGAGAGGAGGCGGCAAATTTAAGCAGCACATTTCTTAATTATTTCTTTCTTCTTTCAGTAATTCACCAATGTGTTTTCAAAGCATTATATTGCTGAAGCTTAGATTTTAGCTTGGAGCTAAAAGGAAAGGGGTTTTTATAAGGTAAAAAATATCAGTGACTTCATATTTACAGAATAAGTCAATTCATAGATAATAATTATTCACCCATTACAGTAAAAAGATCCATTTAATGAAACTACAGTGTGCACTGCCTCCCAGTGGGACGCTCATATAAGGGCCAGTCTCTTTCATTAGACGACAAGCAAATTAATTACTCAACATGAGTTACTTGGGAGTTTCAGTAACTTTTAACAATAGCAAATGCACATCAAAGGGACGGTCTGTAAATAACCATTAGACAGGTGCAACATTGCAAGCACACAATGAAGGCCAACTTTTTCCCTTGAAGGGTGAGCCAACCAACGTCTGTCCTTGATTGCTGCCAGGGAACTTAAAGCATGGTTCTGCATGAATCAGTTCAAGAAGACACCACATGAAGCATGACAACCGCACAAGCCAGCTTTGGTATGAGTGTTTGCAAACAGGAACTAGCCTCCAATCTGCTCCTCCCTCCCTCCCTGCAGCCCCAGCTGTGCAGGGGCCTATTTTAAACATCCAAACTGCATCCTGGGATACACTGACACACAGTGAGCATTAATCAGAATGTCTTACCATGATGGGAGCAGATGATAAGGCTATTACTAATCACTGAAATAACTTCCTGCCACCTGCCTTACTGTTACCTTGTGCCAAAGTACAACACATAGTGATGAAACAGTTGAAGGAGCTTCTACAAGGCTGACAGCTGATCAAGTAAACTGACGCGCTAAGCTCCACCACATCTAATGCTTACAATACTTAAGAGTAATGGTCTGTAACATTTTCATATTAAGTAAATTAATTTCGGGGAATGATATAAAACAACAGTGTTTCAACCTGCGTACTGTACAGGTAGGTTAAGAGAGGTTTTACATTTGCTACAGCTGGAATCTGGTGGGTCTTAGCTGCACATACAGTAGCTGATGAAGAAGATGAAGATGATCTGGGTAACTAGCCACCTACAGAAACTCAAATCAGACTCAGAGGGAGGGTTTCTAACAGCATTTGCTAACTTTTTATTTTTTTGTGAGTGTGTGATTAGATCAGTTATTTTCGAATATGCAACATGATACCTCTTTTTTTTTCCAGAAATGCTAAGCTCTCTAGATGAAACATGTTTCAATAAGCTTTACTTCTGCAGTATTTTGGCTGTATCACCTCTTCACCTCTTCTCATCTTACTGCAAACAATAATCAGTGTTTAAACTACTTGAACAAGGATGAAAAGTTACACTGACTGCTCATTGACTGCTAACGTTGTCAGCCATTAAGGCTTGTTCCTGGTAGTGGTTGAAATCACGAACCAAGGACCTGAAGGATGTACATAAACTATTTTCTGTGTCACAAATCCATTCTGAGTCACCACCACTGCCCCGGATCACTCTGCTCCTACTTACATCCAAATCCTCAGCCGCACTAAGTACCACAGCTCATGTAACTCACGCCAGCACAGATCTGCCTTGCCTCTTTAACACCTCTTCTGACCGGTCAAAGTGCTGAGCCAGCAGGGCCATGCAGAAAATGAAAACGCTTTTAATGTTGCACAGTTTTAATCCGTCAAATTGTGTTGCTGGTTTGATGAATCACGACACTATAGATCTTTGTTAAATATTACATCCAAGCCACAGTCTTTGTATCCCTCCTTGCCATAGCTTCTGTTCTGTTACTTAGTGTTCAGAAGTGGTTTGTTGATTAATGCCTCATTTTAAAACATGATGTATGAAGTTTATTCCACTGTTGAATATATATATTATTTGTTACCCTGCTTGAGAGACGTAGTGGAAGATTTTAGGGTTTTGAGATTCAAACTCTGATTAAAAACAAAATACTTCAGTGTCAGTGTTTATGTTTGAAAAAGAAATTGACAAATTTAAAGTTATTGCAGCTACTATTATTTCCACCACTTCAAGTAGTTTTTGAGATATTGTTCCCATTCCCCCCCTTTAGTCAGTTCATGGCCAGTTTAGGATACCTTTCTGGGCACATGGTTGCCTTGTGTGGTCTATCCACATTACCCACAACCTCACTTCAGATTATCTGAAGAGCAGTGACCAGTTTTAGCTGGTGTCGGCTGGTTTGGACCTCAGTAACAGCACCAGTCATGATTAATCCAAGATTTGTGACAAAGACACTTCTGTTACGTACTTACTATTCCTGCTGTCTCTCATTTCCTGTTTTAGATGTGTACACTGTAAAAGCTTTTTTAATATCATTATTATTATTCCATTACTCAACACCTCTTCCATCCATTTTTCCAGCCACAGCGCTGACCCTGCAGAGAGAGCCCAATGCGACGCCTGTCACTATGCCGACTTTACAGCTCCATGTGCTAGAAGACAAATGGTTGTAAGTATACCCGCTACACTCCCTGGCATGATGGGACACAGTGCCAGGCATACCCGGCTGGGACACAACTAGACTGCCCACCACTGAAGTACAAGCTGGTGGCGTTTAAATTCACTGCTATCTGTGAGCAGAGACTGAGACGCTGATATTTCACACTGTCTTGATTTCCTCCCGGGCTAGACGATGCCGGAGTTGGCAGCCATGTTGGAGCTGTAACTGCAGAGGGAGATAAGTGTCGTGACTCCAAGGTTTCATTACCTCTTGCACGGTTTAGCACTGGATAGCATTAGCTGTTAATGGCCCTTCTAACTAAAAGGGGTGATTCAGACAGACAGCATTCAGCCCATAAAGCCACCACGGAAAGCATCCTGCTAAATAAGGATACACTCTTAAAACACAAGGTGTCGTTTTCAACACTGCATGTGTCTGCTTTCAGGGAGCATGTATTTGTGTCACTTTTCAAGAGTGTTATGTGTTTAATAACACGCAACAAGTTGTTTTGTTGAAGAGTAATGCATGCAAGCCTTATTAAGGCCTTGACATCAAGTCATCAAGTCAGAATTTACTTCATTTACTTTCAGCTAATGTTCAAATTGAGCGATTTGTAAATATTTTGTCTGTCTTGATGAATAAACTATGAATTAATTAATTTAATGTGTTGGATGATTACTTGAATGCATCAAACATTCAGCATCATTTGTAGTCCTACAGCTAAAAGGAAGCCATCAACACAAGTAAACTAATATTAGCTTTAAGAGTTGCCTTGATGGTCATAAGATGAAAGCTGTACCTTAGCTCATCTACAAGTATGTAACAAGGTTAGTAGGATTTCATTACAAGGAATCTAAATTTAGCTGGGCAACCTATCAAATCAAATAGAAAAAAAAGATGTACAATCAGAGATTCGGGCTGCTAAGATCTATTATTTAATAAGAGAGCCCTGACATAATCTATAGTGTATCCAAGAAATTTGCTGCCGTGCACTGATGTTCCTGAAATTAGATCTGTCTTATTTGCTTTTTATTCATATGCCTAACGTGCATGTGTGTGAATATGACATAATTTCATTGTTCTGCTCGACTCTGCTCAATTTGTACCTGTAAAATGAAATAAAGATTGTGCATGTGTTTGGTTGTGTGCGACTGTAATAGATTCTCAGCAGGGACTTTGTCCAATTCCACAGCGCTAATCCACAATTTTCCCTTGGTTTTAACTACATACAGTGTGTCACTGTGTAAATATGTGTGTGAATAACAAAAAGGAAGAAAGACGACATTTAATATCCTCACTGCACCAATATCTCTGACAGTGTTATGACTGTATTGTTAGCTATATATATATATATTGGCATACTGTTAAACAAATTAAAATTTTTTTATTTTTTCCTGTACTGAAGTTTAAGCATTTTCTACGCACAACATTAAATATATTTAAGCAGTACAGAAGTGCAGACAGTTGCAAAAGTTCACTGAAGTGCACACACGAGCTCTGGAAGCACAGGGCTGCCAAACACCTTTTTATTCTGGCTCTGTTAATAGCAGTGGATCTTAAATTGAGATGTTTAATGGGGCCCTCAGATTGGCCTTTGACAGGGCATACGTTTATTATATGCTAAGTTATGGTCTACTGTATACTGGGTTTCCATGCTGTAAACTCGGGTATAAAAGGTCAAGGGCCATTTGGGCATGTCAAGTGGATTTGGCAGCACATAACCGGCATCTTGTCTCTGTGATAGGTAATAAAAGCTAACAAATTAAAAGCCGAATGCCACTCCCACGATTTGTGACATTCACACACTGATCACCCTGTTTATGGCAACAGCGTTTGCCAAACCTCCGCCGTTGTCTCGACATGTGTCATTGACCTATTTTTCTCCCAAATATAGTCAGTTATGTTGGCGTCTTTGCACTTGCGAGAGGGCTGGTGCGACAGCGTTTACATCAGGAAAGGTCAAATGTATACTTGACTTGGTCTCTGTGGATCTACACTGAACTGAATGTTAATGAACAGGGCAGAGTCTTCTTTTTCTGATTGCTTTGATTGCAGACACTTTATACTTGCAACCAGAAATGTCACTTTACTGACCATGAACAGTGATTAAGCAGATGTTACACATGTTCAAAATAGGATTTCTTTAAAAATTTCCAAAAACAATGGCTGTCGAGTGGCACTGTGAGATTCCAACAGCCCACTTTTCAATAAAACAAGTATATGGTCATGTGCCATTAGCTTCATATGCCCCCTTAACTCACTGAGAGTCTGAAGGTAGGTTTCTGACAGGGCCTGATCTCATCCAATGCCATTCCATGCCTCTTTGATATAGTGATTTATGGCATACACACAGTGCAGGAACATAATGTTAAAACATAGCATGTTGTCGGCAGGGGATACAGACTCAAAGACTGTTTGTACGGGTTCACAGTGTTCGACGGCCTTATCATACCGGGACTAATCCTGCTTGTTCGTCCCTGGACTCACAAACAGCAGAGTCAGGTTTCCAGCCCTCCTCAGTCTACTCTGGGACTGTGATGACAGGGGACAATCCTGTAATAGAGTTCAGCTCTTATTATCAACATGCTGTAAAACTGTATGAAGGTGATTTTCATGGACTAACATGGAATGCCAGCCTATTTATCACATCTGATCTATGGACTGATCTCATATACATATATATTATATAATATATATATATATATATATATATATGCATTTTAAACACACTGGATTAATTAGTACTATTATATCAAGCTCATTGTTTTGTTTATGTTTGACTGGCAAATAAGCATCACATTAAGTTTTTATTAAAACTGTGTATTTCCAAATCCAAATTAAAATACAGGAATCTTCAGTATTAGGCTAAATATTTTTTCGGGTGTAGGCAGATCTACCCCTGGAACATGACTGGTCACCCCAGATCATTACTTTCTTCTTCTTCATATGAATATATCAAAGCTGGTAGAAAAATCAAGACGCAAAAAAAACTTTTTTTTTTTAAATTGTGTGCTGTATGCACACATCAAAATAGGCTGTCACCAACATTCAGCCCCCACTTGGCCACTCATCCTAAATGGTCTCTTGCTGCCCTCTAGAGTACCATTACACCTCCCTCTTTCTCTGTCTCTGTCTCACACATGCACACACACGCGCACACACACGAAACAACACACATTTTCCGAGTCACAGTGGGGATCCAGAGCACTCCCCTCTCAGAGCAATGGAGCAAGGACAGTCCAAATAAGTTATAACATGCAGCACTTAGACATTTCCGAAGATGGTGACGCCTCACCTGCACCACAGAACTCAAGTTCAAGTGAGTATTTAGCTTTTCTTAATCTTAAGACAAATTACTCATTAATACCGAATTAGACCAATTGCTCTGTACATATAAAAACATAAATGCTTTATTTTCAGGATAGTTAAAGTAGTAGAAGTGTGGTAGGAGTTGGTAGTGGTACAGAAGTACAAGTGATAGGAGTAAAAGCAGCTGCAGTAGTATAATAGTTGTGGTAGAAGTATTAAAACTATTGGTAGTGCACCAGAGGAGTTAGCTACACTGCATGAGTGCCTCTTCAGTGCACCATTGTAATAGTTAAAACTCTTGAAAACATGACAGTGCCTGCAGTCTGGGGATTCATCGCTCCCTTTGCATAGCTTTCTGGTGATGTCTTCATCACTGAGGCGTGTAGCGAGCTGCTTCCGTGATCCGTTTAGTGTCGGCAGAAGTCCTGCATGTCCCCTCAGGTAAGCCTCTGTCAGACTCCAGACAGATAAAGCAATATGAGGAATAACAAAGTGGAGGACGTATCCCAGAGTTCCTCCTCGAGGCAATCGGGCAGTTTGTTTTTGCCCAAGACCTGTCAAATTCTGAAGAAGGGCTTAAAGTGGGGAATAACCTCTAGAGATGAGCAAATGGTGTAAGACAAAAACCAGACGTTCAGTCTTCCAACTTTTAGTGGAAATATGCACAATAAGATCTAAATCACAGCCCTGACAAGTGTTAATCATATCATGATCTGATTGTTTACGACAATGACTTGAAATGAAATATTGAGAACTGTATCTATTTATTTGTGTGTCAATTTCTACATTTCTACTGAGCTGGCAAAACTACTTTTTATCAAGTGGGAACTTTGGGCATGATAATGACCTTGTTTTAAGTTGGATGGCGTTGACAGGGACACTGTGAGCTGGCCTTTTTTTTTTTTTTTTTTGACTGGCTGTTGAGTGGCCATCCAGGGTGGGCAAGGTGTCAGACGGCCTCGTGGGTCCTCAGGCCATCTGTTTGGGGTCCTACTTTAGCAGGGGAGATGTGTGGCCGTTTTCTGCTTAATTAGGTCCAGTAAACAGGCACTCATCAAAAAGCAGCTGCTAACGTCCCCATTAAGACACAAACACACACACACACACACCCACACAAACACACAGACACACGTACACACGCATGAGGACACAAAAACAGACGTGCCGTAGAGATAAAAATCACACAAACACATCAGTAATGGCTGTGGCGACGATTAAGGTCAGTTCAGGGAGTGAACTCTCTCACCTTGACCACTTGACCTGCACAGACACCTGAGAGCCTCCTACTGTTTACGTGTCTTGTTACAAAGCTGAGACATAGGAAATGTTTGGAATCCTTTGTGTCTTAATGCGTGTTGTTTACCACTGCATTACCTTAGTACACTGTGTAGTGCGAGCACAGTGAATGAGTGTGTTGCACATGTGTGTAAAGACGGAACAGTTGCCACATTATCACCTCAGAAAAATTACAGGGAGCATGAGAGTGCAAACAATCAAATGCCTAATAGCACAATTATGGAGCTGTGTGGATCGCCCCCACACTAAAATAAAACAAGCCAACAGGAGAAGCAGGAGCCGCATTTCCACATCTCACACCCAACCTCCTTGTTTGTGATTTCACACAACAAAGTTGTAAACTGGAGGGAAATATACTTAACCACACTGGACGTTTGCCAAATTTCCATAGGGCATTAGCAACCAACTGGTGCAGGCTCATTAAAGAGCAGAGAAACCTATAACCATTAAAAGGCCATTAAGCAGCATGTAATTTTGTGGAACTAAATGGTGGAGAGTAATCAAAAGCACATGAAGCCCAGCTGGGCGACTGGGCAAACTGTTTCGATTAGGGAGAAATCCATCATCGACAATGGCAGCTTTTTGGGGGGTCAATTTTCCTGTGCACTTGATTCTTTCCCTCTGTCACTTTCACTCTCTCTCTTTCTCTGTCTGCAGTTTTCATGTTCTTTGTCATTAGGATCATTATTACAGCTACACCACAACTGACAAAACCTCTATGTGTACACCTGTATTAGCACACTAAAATCACAAAATGAGGCTGAAACGTCAGCCCCCTCTCGCATAGAGGTAATAAGTAACATTAGCTATATTTGCCCATAGTAAACCCCCATGTCAGATATGGACACCATCTCCAGGAGGTCGCTGACATTTATTTTACAATAAAGCTACAGAATACACACTGTCCAGTAAAGTTCCCAAAACATCTACAGTGCTACATTCAGGAGAATGTGGACTAACCTTTATTATTATGGTGATTTCTATTTGCACTGGTGGTATTTGATATAAGATAATTAAGTCAAGCCATGTTAGTAAACATCTGTGTTCAATTTGTCATGTTAACATTTTCAGTATTAGTTTTCCTAAAAGTTGCGGTTGCTGCACGGATTAAATGGAGTAAATAATTAACAGATTGTCTGATACATTGCTGAATGTGAACAATTCAATGAGAAGTAAAACTGGTGAAATCTCATTCATCACAGATGGGGAATTTGACCGTTTCTCAAAACTCCTACAGTGGCCCTGCGCTACAGCGGATCTACAAGTCATTAGACAGCATCAATATAATGTTTCTTCATCACTTAACTACCCATCAGCCCTGCACGCTGCATTGACAACTCGCATGCAAAGATTCATTCACCAACTTCACAATAAATTTCACTCCAGGCGAAAGCGTTTTAGAGAAAGGCAACTACCCTGGGCCTTGTAAAAGTCATGTCAAATTCTCAGACCGGCTCCCTGTAGTGGTAAATGGTGTCCAAGACTAAGTTTATTACGTGTAAAATGTCATTAGGCCAGTCAAGGCACATATTTCTCAGGCTGTTCTGGCTTTGGAGGCCATTTTGACAGGCCAGACTCTGATTAGTCAAATTAGGGGCGAATTTGGACTGACACGCCTTTCAGAGGTTAAATCAAGTGCATGCCACCTTGTTTCAATCAAACAGCATTCACACTCACAGCAGAACATTGGGAACATTCATCCTGTCTACATTAAAGCTTCAGGGTCTGAAGTACATGTTCGGCCATTAAAGAGGGGGTTGATGAGAAAAAGCAGGTTTTAAGCAGCGTATCATAAATTCTTCAGAAGAGCCAAACAAAAGAAACACTGATATTCGTTGATTACATTATTCTCTTAGTTTCTTCCATTAAAAATATTGCGGTGGAATAAATAGTAGATCCTCCATATGTGGGGAAAAAAGGTTAATTGTTCACATCTACAAGTTTGAGTTAACGGACTTATCCAAAGTGCTACGGTGGAATTAACATCCACCCACGCCTCTCCAAAATTACATGCAACAAGTGTTAGGGACTGACAATCACTGCATCGAGACAAAATATGAAAGATTTTGTTTCAAAGAAAGATCACAGATGTTAGAGAGATGCTGAGTAAAGTCTAATCCCACTGATCCAATTTTCCTTGCCTCCCTGTTTCACAAACGACGTGATGTTGTTCATTGAAAAAGATGAATGATGAGTTTATTCCGGTGATTCATGGTAATTCCCAGCCTGTCAATAAATTGTATTTCAAATATAAAGCTCAGAAAAGATGCCTCCACTGATAAGGCCACTAGTAAGCCCTTCATTTTTTTCTGGTAAATTTAAATTATATCTAATCATCGATTGCTGTATTGCGTTGTCATTACTAAAAATCTTGTTTATGCCAAGTAGCACATAATATAATACTAACTTTGAAACTTTGCAGCTGTGCTAGATCACTACGCACATCAACCTGAGTGAGTAGAGACAATAACAGCAAAGGAGAAAAGGAACTAGAGATCGCGGATGACAGCAAGATCATCAAGTGCAAGAAGTGGAGGAGGAAAGCGAAGGAGGATCTAATATGTCAGTGGTGGAAGGTAGGGGAGACAGGGACATGAACGGTTTCTCCTTTCAACACCTCATTTACCACAGCTACACATCTGTCTGTGTAACCAGTCGCGGCACAGAGGAAACATCAGGGCGTCACACACTGCCCATTCTTCACAATAAGACCGTATGAAGGCCATGGTGGTCGGAGGGGAATCCCAAAACTGATGTGCTCACTCATTGGTCTGTTGATGCACAGCATTTTGTTGATGTTTGACATGAAACTGGATTGAATATAAGGTTCCTGCTTCTATTTTGCTTTAAAATGCATTATAAAATATTCTGAACATGACAGTGTTTTTTCCACTGTACAGTAAAAACAAGCAGTGCAGTCTTTTAGTGCTGAAAACTAAACTCGAGCTGTAATGCACTCACTCTGAATAAGAGCATAAAGTACATTTGCAAGTTACTTGCATTTAATCTCAAAGAGTGCGCAGAACACTTTGCAGAAATGCTAATTTACTTCAAGAGTTTTTATTTGTTCGTTTTTGTAGAGGACAGATGCTGCAAATCCAACTCAGTTTAGTTGATTTCATTTATTTTACAGAGTTACTGACATCAAGCCAAGACTTTAACGTGCTGGCCAGTTAATCTGGGAAATGAAGGAGGGAAAGTGAGTGTTTGCCTCGTAAAGGTGCAGCATGCCTTTGCGAAAGAAAGTAAAGTTGGAGAACACAATTCATTACCATGCACTTTTATTGCCTTCCAAAGATACTCAGAAAAGCTTTTGGTTTCAGTCCGATGCTCTGTTTAAATGTTGTGTTTATGCACAGTTCTGAACGTGGTGCAACAGTCGCTCCACTATAGTTCAATCCTGTGTTTCTCCTTTACTGCTCTCCTGCCTGAATAACATAATATCTGAAAAAAAGTATATCTATATAAGAGAGGTAAAGGTATTAAAAGGCTTTTTTTCCTCAAAATAGTTGTATTAACTTGTGTTCACCAAAGAGTCATTATACTTCCTTAAAACGCTCATAAAAATAGCAAAATTTCAATCCTGTACAAACTGTATGCTGGCTTATATTTCTTAATTCACTGGTATCATTGTAAATTAGTTTACATATAGTTTTCAACTAGATAGCAGCATTTTATTTTTTGGACCAGGCTACACTACCACAATTTTAATTTTGTAATCATTTCTTTTCTTTCTTTTTTTTTTTTTTTTATTTGTTTGACAGATTTATTTTCATGGATGCTGCAGAAAGGAAAATAAACATCAAGGGTAATAACAGGAGATAAAAGGACAAACAATGATAATTGTTAATATCCAGTAGAATTAACTTCTTACTTACACATAATATTGTAGAAACATCAAGAATATCTCATTTATATTTTAGGGTTTAATTTCATCATTATTTGTATGCATTAATAATGTCTCTTGCAGTACGTGCACTGGTAAAGAAATCATAGGTGCTGCAGCATGTAAAGACATTAAGCATTGCTACGTGCAGCTTCTTATAAGCGCACCCTTATAATGCAAGTGATAAATGTATTACGTAACAACAGTCACTACTTATATAGTGTGTCCTTTACTAGACACTATCATCTTTAAAGGGTAGTTGAAGTTTACTATGGCTGCAGGGCACAATCAGGTGATGCAACCCCTCATACCTCTGATGAAAAGACTGTGGCTCCCTCCACTGTGAAAGTCAACTAATTATTTCACATGTTCCACAGGTAATAAATAGTGGGGAGTCAGGTGAAAACAGCAACTCCGAGCTCGTTAAGGACTTGGTATTACAGAGATTTTGGCACTTCAGACGGTTTCTGTCCATTTGAAGTTGGGAAGGAACGTGGTGAGTTTCATTAATTCCAAGCAGGAGAACAGACAACCTTTACAGAGGTGGAGAAGTCAGAAGCAAACTAATGTGAAATCAAGTATGACATGTCACGCAGGCGGCCAATTAAAACTACGCATTGAACTGTAGTAGAGCATCTTAGCGTGCGAGCTATAAGCCATGGTGTTAGCATGAGCCCGTGCTGTAATTAATGATGACATGATCTGGGTTACAAAATAAAGAGTGGTGTAAAACTGTCCAGCTTTCTGTGCGTTCAAAACTGTAACGAAGACAGTTATTAGACCCACAATAACACTCACTTTTTAATCATTACATCAAAAGATTAAAGACAAATTAAATGAAAATAATTCATAAACCTCTCTTTAGCAATTTTTAGAGACCTTGACCAAATATTCTGTATTTAACACACAGCAAAGTACATTATTTTGTCTTTTCGCTGTCTTAGAATTTAAAAATCATTATACTGATGAAAAGCTTGGATCAGGGTCCAAAGTTGTAACTCTCAAGCTTAAGCTAGTTGATGTCTGTGTCACTTTGACCCAGTACGCCGCCTGCAGCACATTAACAATGATACTAAAGTCATTATTTTGGCTTTCTTTTACCTTAAAATATGGACTGAGCTGACGGAAAGAAACTCCTCTGCTGTTTATGAATGTGATCTGTGGACCTGCCAACAGGTCCATGCTTCAAACCCAAACCCCCTTTCAACAAATGAAGTAGACACTATGTCAGGGAGCAGGTTTATGTCTACTTAAGAAGACTGTAATAAAACCTTTCAGAAGTGTTGTGTTGTTTTACTGCAGGCATTTCTGGCTGACTTTACACTCCTAGATATCCGGAGCCAATCATATTTTGATGAAGATTCATCATTCCTTTCATGAATTATATATAGTGCAAAATGGATGGAAAAGGGTGAAAAACACAATTCATGTCACTGACAAAAACAAGTTCCAAGAGGTTTGGGCTAAAAAACTGGCATTTATACTTTCAGCTGAAGTCACAATGGATATTCACTGCGTTATTTAACTATAGCGGAGTTGCCAGGACATGTTAGGCGCGTGGACGGCGGGCGTACAAAGTGAACAACTGTCACACCAGAGATCCACAGTCCCACCTCTGGTAAGGTAATAATGCTGGAGTCATTATAGATATATTTATATAACGGATATTGTGCTGCAAGATCAGATATTTTGGCAGAAAACCATCCTGATACATTCACTAACAATGTACTTGTGCCAAAAATATGTAAATTAAATCATATCCTTATTATATTAACAGCAAATGTAAACGAGGTGCAATTATTTTTCCTACGAAATGTATCTGCTGCACTTCACAGCTTCTGAAGAGGGGCGATGCGGTTTGCCATAAAAAGTTAAAGTTAAGTTAAAACCAATGGCCTAATCTACTAGTTTATTTGTAATATATGTCAGAGTTTAACACGGTTTCACCCCCAACAATAAGATAAACATCAGTCAATTCTCTTGTATTCATACTGAATCAGTTGAACTATTGGATCACTGTCAAAGGTTATGGGATGCTGTCATTTGTTGATGATATTCTAGCAAAAATCATCCAATATTCCTTTGGAAAAATAAAACTTTTCATACCCCCAGAGGAGCCTCTGTGTGAGTATTTTGTACAATGGAACAACTCTATCTGTCTTCTCAGCTTGCTCACTCACTCCCCCACCTCCTCAACAATGTCTGACTGGTGTGTCCCTTGGCTGTGTGAGGCACTTAAGCCCCCGACTTGTCTGATTTACAGGGATGAAAAAGGGGGAGTTGTTAGCCGATGAACTACAGCTATGCTAGCTTTCAGCACTGTCCTCACTCCACTGTAATAGTATTTTACCGCCGCCCAACAAATCTACCACTGCATCTAGCTTTAGGCTTGACATGTGCAGGAGCCCCAGCCAAAGACAGAACAAAGCCAACAAAGTCCTGCTGTCCCAGACAGGCACAGACAGCCAATGCAGACACAACTAACAGCACACAGACTAAGCAAATAATTATCATCTGACATGACAAGAGACTCTGATGTGTTTATATTGCTGTCATGCTAGATATCCAAACAATCCCATCAGAATTAATTTCATATATTTTTGTCCATGCTGTTTCAGGTCTTAATTATGTTTTGATTTTCGATCCAATCCAGTGGTTTTTTTGTTTGTTTTTTTGCTGTTTTAGGGTGAAATGTAATTGTGTGTTACATTGTCTTCATGTGCTTATTGAAGAAGTAAGATTTAAATTCTACATAAGTACACTATGTAATTGTATAAATTCTACACAGTTAAAACTGTTTTTTTGTTTTATTCCAAAGCACTAATTCAAAGTTTTCACCCAGCCGTGGGAAAACATTAAAATACTTTCTTTCTGCATGACACGGACAAATCACCCAATAGATAATGATGGATTTTAACCGATACTTGTGTCATGTAAAATGAGGTGCAATTCAATACAAAGGTTGTGTACACAAATGTACTTTAGAAGCACATTACAGTGTGTAAGATATATACAAGCAGTGCTTGTATCTCCCTCTTGAGTAGTTCCAGCATCACGCTCCCGTCTCTCGCCACAAATTCAACCCATTTTTCCACATCCACATCACCCTGCAGTGAATGTGTGAGACACTGAAAGGCCCCACTATGCACCCATATTCACACTCACTACATCATATCTGGAGCTAAGAACACAGAAACCCAATATCTGGAGTTTCCCTTCGGTTTGCTGGAGTTCCCACCCACCCCCGAGGTCCACCCTTGGCTTTCGCCTCATGATTAACTGAGGACAGGAAAGGCTGAGTGGAGACATGTAATCCATTACTAGTGTAGACAGAGGAGGGCAATGGGGAGGAAGAGGAGGAGAAAAGATGGCGTGGGGGTGGAAGAGGAGTGGACAGAAGGAGTGGAGATGGCGGGAGATATGTGGGATGGAGGACTGGAGGAAAGGGAGTTTGACAGTCTCCAACAGTTTATAACAAGACTCCCACAGGCACAGCGGAGATGCTGGGGTGGGGTAGGGTGGAGCAAAGTAAAACATGTCTCCATTCATTTCTCAGTACACGAAAAGTACATTACTCTTTGCAGCTAATTGAAATCAATGTCTCACTGATCAATCTAAGATTTGGTAAAAGAACTGGTTTCCTCTTCCCAGTTATTTTCTGCCACACAAACATTCAAAGCACACAATATATTTTCTCACACGTTTTCTAGCAGCCAAATCTATTCATCAACAGAGCGCTCTCACACACAAATCCAAACGTGCCCTTTGATTCTGCTCTACGCAACAATTTTGCTATACAAAACAAGATCCTGTTCTATACCTAAACGCGTACCTTAGTTCATTCCTGCCATGACCGTGACAGCAGGGGCCTTGCCTTGTCTGTCACCAAATTCTCCTGCTCTCCTCAGCAGACTCAACACTGACACCCTTTGCCAAATACCTGTCATGGTGTCTCCTTCATCATCTCCCTGTTCAGCTGAAGACACGGACACATTAAGGCACATCCTCAGATATTCACTCCTTAGTCTCCTTCTGTTTTCTGACTTTTTGTTGCAGTTTCTTCCGCTCTCTGTCTGCCATCACTGAGTTTCCCTCTTCTGTACCACATGACCAAGTCACCAGCTTACCCAGTACACCGTTATCAGCAATCAGTCCTTCTAGATGTTTGACATTTTTTGCTTGACCTGTTGCTTACTGTAAGCTTTTAAGGTCTAATACCAGTAAAGAGCCTGTTTTTTTAAAGCCCACTTTTGGAACCACAATGTGACCATAACTGCACCAAACACATCCCTTTAATATCACATACAGCAGAAGTGTCAGTTTACCTATTATGTGGCCTACAATGGGGCAGTGAGGTGGATGGATGGGCAGGCATGCAGAATGGTGGTTTTGACTGAAGACTGTGGTTTATGTCCTCTGCAAGGCCCCTCAGGGGCTCTGAGCAAGGCCTACTAGATGTACCTCGCTCGAGACTGAAGACATGTGGAGACTGACTGCATCTGCATCTGTCCCGGGTTCCTGTGTAACAGTCTGCCGCTAAGAGTCGGGTCAGCAAACTCTCTTGGGTGTTGTAAGTCAAAGCTGAAGACCTATATGTTATTGTGCTTCAGTTGTTATGTACTACTTGTGTTTTCACTTTTTGCTTCCATTCTTTTAACCTTTTATTCTTTTGTAAAGCACTTCGTAATCTAGGTTACTTCCTTATTTACTTACTTATGTCCAGTCTCCTGCCAACAGTAAATGTTGGCTTGCTTTAACCATGGTAATGATCACTCCCTAAACTTACTTTGTTTCTGTTGCCAAACCTTGATCAATGTAGTAAAAAAACAACCTGTTTTGTGCATAAATGTGCCGATTTATATCTCATCAT
Organism: Seriola lalandi dorsalis; assembly: GCF_002814215.2. NCBI lineage: Eukaryota > Metazoa > Chordata > Actinopteri > Carangiformes > Carangidae > Seriola > Seriola lalandi. The sequence goes on along the minus strand of NW_019525109.1, from coordinate 814,494 downwards.
TTAGGAATAAACAATATAATAAATTATGAAAGTAACAGATAAGTACATCAAATTCATGATCGCACTGTGTTCTCCCACATGACAAAACACTTATTCTAAACGTCTAATCAGAACGGCTTGCACTTGCCGCATTCAAGTGTCCTCAAATAACCACAGAGAATCTCAAACTTCCACCTCTTAAGACCCTCACTGTCACCCAAAAATTTGTCTCCTTTGCTCCAGAGGACCCCTGCTGCTTTTGTGGTGAGTTGTCTGTTTCTTTTTATATCAACTGGGAGGAGAGGTGGAGAAAGCTGAGATGATGACCCAACCACCCACCCAACACATACTAGGACACGGCACTCCAGAGACGCACTGCACCTGCTGTGGCCCCCAGGCACGCAAGGCTCATCTCCACAAACACCTCATATATTATAGACACACACACACGCACGCCAACTTCACTTAATGCCTGTCTATGTTTGTTTCTTTACTTACCCTACTGCATCTTCAGTTGCTATCCTCATCTCGTCCATGCTCTCCGTCCATATCATTTTGAGCCTCCTGAAAAACCAAATAATTGAACATTATTATATTGTTTGTTACTTCTGATACACAGTGGTAATCTTCAAGGAGAAACCACTCAGCAGTTAGAGGACCAGACGGGGTAATAATCTAGTATAAGCTGGACTTTGTAAGGACGTGTGCAGGGGGCAATTTGTGAAAAAACCTCTCACATTGCAGCACTTTACAATTAACTATTTTTATTTTAGGTATATTGTATGGTCTATTGCTGAAATAGCCTAGCATCAGTTACAATGGTTTGGCTTGCACCAGCTACTGGGGGTTGGCTAACTACAGCAGCTAACAATTGGGTTTCCATGGTGCAGACACTGAGCCTTGCTTCCATTACGGCAAACGAAGCAGCAATAAAAGCCCTGTTGAGAAATAAAGGGTTTCTGTCCACTGGAGCAACAGAGGGCTTTTAATTTGAAACAGTTACAGGAAGTGTTGAATTTGTATAAACACATAAAGCAATGACTTTAACAGAGCAAATGGAAGTGGGTCAAAACAAAGCTTGAAACTAAAATACTGGCATGACCGGTTACACACATCAACCAAGCCACTGATGTCAGTCAGTGCTATAGACCAAAAACTATGACAATGCATCATTTCTCTCAGAGGTCTTATATACACAGTCAAATTTTGCTCCAAATTTTTTGTACCACCACCAGCAGCAGCAGTCATGTGGTACAGACGGGAAGCAATGCTTCACACGTCATCGGTTATGTCACACGTCTAAAATGATACGCACGCCGGTTCACGCTTCACTGGAGAAGCTCAGCCATACTCGACACACACCTTGAAGCCTCGACCTCTCACTAACATCCCGAGCCAATACTGCTGTAATTTTGACAGATTAATCTTAAATCTCTGATTCAAATGATGCCACATCCTATTTTAGATCCACTCCTGTCATTAAATCAGTCCACTGCTGCCCACATTACAAGAAACCAAATGGACTCTGATAAAAATCTATGTCCACAGGCTGGATTTGGTTACATGAGTAAAACAGATTTGCGAGTTCACATATTTTTTCTTCCCTTGGTATGTGGTCACTTATACATTTGTGGTATGTTCTAAAATGGCTGTTAGGGCAAAAGGTAATTACCTGTCTGGAAAGCTCCAGACCTGTGCAGGTTTTGGCCGATTCAGCAGGAGGGAGGATGGAGATGAGGGGATTGTTTATTTGTCAAACGTGGTTATTACATCTGTCAGGCCCCCTTTTGAAATCTCAGGTTTTTGAATCACTGATGGCGATGTGAAAGCAAAAGTGTTTTTTTACTCAATTTAAGCCTCAGAAAACTCAAACAATAAACAGGCCGCTAGGAAAGATAATATTTTCTGAATCAGATATTTATTTAAAAGGCAACGCTGGACGAGCTACAGATTATTTGTGTGATCAAAAAGAGCTTTTCGCTGTTCAGTCTACAAAGCTTTCAAGTCTGGCCACGTTCAAATAAATATGGAAAACGGCCTGAAGTTTAAAATCACACACAGATGATGAGGGCTGATGTGTGTAGTCACACGCTGTGGGAGCCCATGTGCTCACTGCAGGAATATAAATGGAGTTTTTAATTGTTTCTGACTCAGGTCTGTGGGCTGGGTCTGAGTAAAGCCAATTAGGAGACTGGAGGAAACAGTGAAGGATTGTCTGCGGAAAAGGGCTACGACTTTCTGGTAGGCAGGCAGACAGTGCTTGCAGCTGTGTGTTATTGTGCACATACATGTCTGTCTGTGTGCATTTTATGAGACACTACTGAAGCATACTTTGTGACTGCATGTGAGTGCTTTTCTGTCTGTGCGAGTGTCTGTGCGAGGGAGAGAGCGAGTGCACTTCGAGTTCGAGGGAAGAAAATGTCATATGGCATATCTGATTACGTCTTGCGATGTTTTTTTGTACAGTATTTAGCTTTTTTTCCCCCTGACACTGAAAGCCCTGGCCACTGCAAAAGTATCTGGAGATTGAAATCAGACCCAGAACTTTGGTCAGACTTGGAAACAAAACAGAGGGAAAAGCAATGCTGAGAAACCAGCTCTTTGGTTTTATGTGACTTATGTGGCGCTTGAATTTCACCCATTGTTTTGCATAGTCAAAACAGTGTTTCGGGATGAAGAGAAAAGCGGTCAGTAAAATTTATGGTGCATTTCACCAATGTGAAACTTCATACAGTATGTGAGGTCGATTTTCCTTGTACCATGTGTGTCGCTGTGTACTGTGGAACTCCGCAACTGTGTCGTTAAGACAGGTTCCTTTTTTATTTTTTTATTGTGTTTGGCATTTTAAGTTATTCTAAATCTAAAGCACAACATTCAACAGGCAGAGAGAAACAGGCAGAGAGAAACAGGCAGAGAGAAAGAGGAGTGCCTCAATGGTCAGCGGCTAAAACACTTTGTCTTTTGTTCAAGACATGTTGTGAATCATATGGTCTCACTCTGCTCTATTCCCATTGTAAAGCCTATGATTGCTTTCTGTAGTATGTTGTGAGGTAATGCCTTTGCCGAATCACAAGCTCCATTATATCTCAACTCAAATTCATGTCATTTATGTTGCATCCACTAACCACAGAAGGAAGACAAGTACACCACAAAACAACAAAACCTCCCATATCTATTTTTACTGTTTACCAGTGCATTCTTCCTTTAGTGTTACTGTCACGTGATTTGAAGTCACTCCTTGTAATGGTGTCATGGCATCAATGCTGGAAAAGATTAAAATGCTCCTTCATTGAAAGCTGCATGGCTGCTTGTTTTATTCAATTGAATTTTCAGTACCAGGGTTGAGAAACTAAATAAGAGGAACAAGTCTCTATTTATACCTCATATATTTACAATGCAGTGTTATTATAAATAATGAGGTCCCAAAGGTTTGCATGCTGACAGTGTGGTGGTTGTTACTAGCAGCCATTTAGCCACACTGAGGTCCCCGGTGGCCTTTAGAATCCCCGAAAGAGAGCACTACAGTACCACACTCATTTCACCACGCTGCTGCTCAAAAAGCATATTATCCCCACGCGAATGAAATCACGTCCACACACATGCGTGGTGAGGTATGCGAGTGTAGGTACGCAGGTATATACACCACGTTTCTCTATGTGCATAGTGTTGTTTATGTATGTGTTTATATGTGTATGCCTGCTTGTTGTATGTCCATGCATGTGTATGCCCGAGGACGTGAGCGAGTGTGTGCGTTAATGCGAGTGTTTGCACTGCATGGATTTACATGTGAGTGTCCGTGTGCATCTGTGAGTGTCTGTGTGTGTGTGCCTGTGTGTGTGAGAAGGGAGATGACCTGATTGGTGGCAGGCTGGCCAGCTGGTGAGGGCTAGTGTTTCCTCTGGCATGAAAACTCTCTGCTTGGATCATCACCATAACGAGGGAGGGGGAATGTGTGTGTGTGTGTGTGTGTGCGTGTGCCTGTGTGCCTGTGTGTGTGTGTGTGTGTGTGTGTGTGTGTGTGTGTGTGTGTGTGCACGCGCGCGCGCAGAGTGGCCGAGTATAGACACAGTATTTTCTTTGTGTTTATGTTTCATATATTTTGCTGATGCATTTATCCTGAGCAGAACAGAACTGAATGAAACTTCAACTCCAGGATCAACATCATTATAATCAACCGACAGTCAGGAGTTCCAGGACCGGAGCCACAATGGTGGAGAATTACATATCTTTATAATATACATTATTACTACATACATGTAAGCTGTGCAGACAGACATAAACACCAGCCTCGGATGCATTCATGAGCTGTATAAAAGTACGGTTTTCTCTGTTTGTGTAATTTCTGGAATTTTGAACGGTGTTTTCCAGACAGGATTTTAAAAACATGAATACTGAAGATACTGATTTCCCCCTTTGCGTCACACAGTTGCTATATTTAAAGGCTGTTTGAAGACCAGCTATAGTGCGTTATTTCAGAAAATCAAGGATCCATTTCCACATCATTATAAAGAGTTACCGAAAAGCCCCTTAGATCACGGACACAATCTGGGAATCATGATTCATAATTTACACACATATGGTGTATGATACACAAACATACACACACCTGCGCATCTATATGTACTTTTTACAGACAGTACATGTGCTGTCTATAAAAACTGAAAAATGTTACAGATGCACTCTGTAGTTGTCTTCTGTTCTGAGTAACTGCATGTACTTAGTTGTTTTAATCCTTTCAGTGGTGCTTCAAATGCAAATTAGAGAGACATATTTAATATTTTAACTGTTTGTTATCGACATCAAGAGTTCATTAAACAATAATCCTCCCTCAGTCGTACTTAAGATACATTTTTCATAACGTGAGCCTTTATTTTGGAAGTGTTTTTAGACTTCCCAATACGTCCTAACCCATGTATGTTATTTTTTGCCAAGGGTCTGATTAAAACTTTGTTCCTCCCTCAAAAATTAAAAAGAAACCTAATACACTCTAGTTTTCAAGACTACAGCAGCTTCTCTGCTGTTTTTTTTTAGATTAGCTGTCTCTGTCTCACCTCACGTTTCCAGGCCAAGGACCACCCCTCCCCTTGTTTCCACTCTGTGTGCATCTGGCCGTGGGCTCGCTCTGGTCTGACTCTGGGCCAGGCAGGTCTGCCTGAGGCTCTTTAGAGAAGAATCTTCTGCTCACCTACTACTGTCCTGGTTGGATGAGACAAAAGGAGAGAGAGGAAAAGAGGAAGGCAGCTTTTAAGATAAGAATACAAACTATGGGAGTACAAATTTAACTTTAGTAACTCATTATCACATTGGTTTTGAGTCGTTAGTATGGACAGGTCTCAAATAGACTTGACCAAACACATAATCACGTTTTCCTTGAAAGTTTTGTAAATTTCACAGCACAAAGAAATAAACAGAACAAAACAGGAACATCTTTTCATCCCAATTAATACTCAACAAGACTTAACTTCTACCAGTCTAAGTTGACATTAGTATAACTGTAATTCCTGTCTCTCACATTCAAGACAGAACATGCTCACAGATAACCAGCCACAACATATCACAGAATTATAAAGTTGTGTGGTTGGTATATTGCCTCCTTTCACATTTAGCAAATAAACTTTCATTCTGTCTCCACCAACTGCTGAGAAAAGTGTCTGGGTCTGGCCAGCTACTGCTAGATCATGTTCACCATCCACATGTCAACTCTGCACATCTGACATTATATTTGGCAACAGGCACAGAGAGTATAGCAGGTTTATTACTGCTTTTTTGCAAGAAGTAGTTGCATTAATGCGACAACAGGGACCCTAAAAAACCCTTTATATATTATATATACACTATATAAACATGCCATAACATGCTGTTGTTAAGTTAAAAAAAAGACTTATGGGAAACTGTCCGATGGCACACAATGACATATATTTTATTAATAAATGTGCGTTTTCTTCCTTAATTTAAAAAAATACAAGTTGCTATATTAATTATAGTGTATTGCAGTTTGGGAGTATATGAAAGTCACAGGGACGGAACAAGAATAATGAGGAAGTGGAAGGCAGCGTAGCAAATTAAATAATGGAGAGAGCATAAAAGGGCATAGGATGGTGGGTTGTAAGTGACTAAGAAAAAGAATGCCGTAACATAATAAAACAGATGAACTGCAGGCTTTCACCCCAAGACCACAGTGCTGTCGACTTTTTACAACAAAATGAAAACTCCACTTTTACCCTGATTTATTGTCTGAACTGCAACAATTCTTCCTTCTCTCTCCTTCGCTCACTTCCCCAGTTTTAATCTAATTTGTAGTGGTCAAGTTGCTGCCCATAAACAAAGCACGCACCAAAGACTGATGATGCAAAGCACCACCCTCTCTGCCTATTGTGTACACATTTTTGGAGAGCCATGAATTGTCAGTAAATTATATGCGCAAAGCTGCGGTGGTGGGGTTTTCCCCAAGTAGAGAAAGGTACAGGAGTTTAGTACTATGTTTCGTGCAGGGCAGTGGGAACTGATGAAAAGGCCTTAGGAGGTGTTTGTAGATGTGATGGCAAAGGTAAATGTCAATGCATTCATAGGCCACACACACACACACACACACACACACACACACACACACACACACACACACACACACACACACACACACCATAGTAACCCTACACTCCCAAATCCTTAAAGAATTGCATAAAGCAAGCTGGGAGACCTTTGAATGCGATGTGAGACAAACAGGTTTGCATACAAGGCCTAAAACACACAACCACAATATATAAGCATATGTGCACAATAAGAACATCCTCTCTTAAACACTCACAAACAAACGCACACACGCAACCACAAGTGTACACATAAAGTGAGCACACCCATGTGTGTCAATAGATAACTTAGTCATACAACACACACAGATAAAGCTCTCAGCCAGTCATTTGTCCCCGAAACACCAAATTCTGCGGTAGACTCACTGAATGACAACACACACACCAGGGAGAGCTGACCTTCACCACCACAGACACAAACATCACTTCATTAGCCGCAGCTCCGCCGCAGGCCGTGTGGAGGGTGGAGGGGGTTGCAGACCGGGCAGAGGGAAAGCAAGCCAACACAGTGATACCGCTAATCTAACTCAAAGGCGAATAGAAATTCAGTAGAAAACAACTAAAAACTCCTAAACAACACAGTATAGGTGATGCTGTACGGTATTTTCGTTCTTGTGGTTAAAAGAAGAAAGAATCATCCAGCTAAGATACAAAGGAACCCGATCACAGTCAAAACCTAAAAGGTAAACAGTACACAGTGAGTAGTCAAAGAATAGTGTCGTCTTAAAACCCTGACACGTTTATCGGTTCTGTCACTTTTCATCTTTGGGCTCCCTTGTTCCCTCCTTTGGACTTACCATCCCTTCTGTTAGGATTCCTATTTCACCTGTTTATTTTGGCCTCTGTCTCCTGCCACTCTCCGTTTGCCCACCAGATGTCCTCAGACTTCCCTCCCCCTCCGAGTCACCTGACCGCCAGATCCACCTGCTCACCTGGCTCCTATTCCCAATCACGTGAGCTTCCCCCCGCCCACACACACACACACACGTTCCCGGATCACTCATTTTCCTAGCCAGTACTTAAACCAGCTATTTTCACCAGCTCCTTGCCGGAACATCTGTATATGTTCCGCTATGTGCTTGCTACTGGCGTGTAGTCACCCGTTGCCCGTGCCTGTCAGCCTGTCTGTCTGTCCACCCACCTTTTTTTCTTTTAACTTTTTTTGTTTTAACTTTATTAATAACACCAAGTAGTCACTCCTTCGCTGAGCTAGCAACTACAATCATCTTAGGCAGCATTGAGCCGAGGATAAAGCGGGAGTGCCCCCTGCAAAATGGTGTCGGAGGGGAACATTTGCACACGAGGAAGTGAGCACGCTCATTTAAATGGCCTGCAGGGCTTTATACCCACAACCTTTGACCTTTACCTGTAGAACTCAGAAAACAGTCAGCCAGTAGACCGACACAAACAGCACTGTTCTTGCTAATGCTCCAGAGAGAAGAGTGAGAGATGAGATGTAACACTCTGTTGAGATGATTTTTGGTACTTACACCACAAATATATCAAATCGTCAAATAAAACACTGGAAAAGTATAAAGTATAGGATCTTTTTTAAGTAGTTAATAGAGATGTTTTTGCATTAATTACTCATACATTTGTGGCATCGACAGTATAGGTACAGTTAAGCTTAAGCAATTACAATTACACGGTGAAGCTGAGAAAACAATCTCACCACAGCATCCATTTCATAGCTGTCTGGAGCTTTTGATCTTATCATATGATCTTCATGAGCAAATGGAGTTGCCAAGTTGTTTTGGAATTGTATATGTTGAAATTCCATCAATTTTCAAGTAAAATCCACTTTTTCAGAGCACTTAAAGGACTTTTTGTCCATGCTGACTTAAAAACTTGACCTTGGAAACAGAGGCTAAAAACACAATCTCACCACAAGGTCCATTTAGAAGCTGTTTTGAAATGTTCCATCAAACTTGATTTAAGGTTAGGGGAAAGACTGTCGTCATCAAGAGGACGGCGATAATTGTTGACGCGGGTCTCTGGTGTCATAATCAAACACGTCACACACCAATCCGCCTCCACGGCCTCTACACCCATAATACTCGCCATGCTCCAGACCAGCACACTTTGTCCCACATCATCAGTGAGCGCTGGAATTTGACGTAATTCTGCAGAATCACTTGGAGGTTTAACTGTCCAGTTTCCAGAGGGGTCATTTCACACCAATCACAAAGATCTTAATGTGAGAAAACTATCGCAGAAAAAGTATAGAGAGCAATTTTGACCCAACAGTAGCTTGAAATAGACTAGAATATACTGCAGCCACAGTGCATTTTGTATAATTGGTGCGACTGTTACTTATCCTAGAATTGAAAAACTTTATTTTACCTCTATTATGCTTTACAATTATGAAGTGACCCTATGAAGCTCCAGTACAAGTAAATCCAATCCATAGAAAATCCTATGCAACAAACAATAACTATGTGTTTGAAACAAACAAACAAACAAACAAACAAACAAACAAACAACGGCCTGTGTGAAAGTCTCGTGTTTTGTCAACCCATCCATCCACCCCAACCTCTTCCTAATGTGGACTTTGACACTCTTTATAATAGATCAGCTGCTACACCCGCTAGAGGTCGCCTAACAATAAAACCTAACTATGGGCCGTAATAAGCTGCTGGCACAAACGATCTGTAGGGTCGTTTTTTTAGGAGAGAACAGTCGTTCTGTGCGTTCTTCAGTGTTAAGAATCCGACTGGTATCACACTGATGTATCACCTGACCTTTCATATCTCCTGCAGCTGCATTCAATCTCTCACTCACACACACACTCACACACACACACACACACACACACACACACACACACACACACACAAACTGGTGGCTGGGGATGGATTCTCTGGTTCTCCAGGGGGCAGTTTAGATGGTCACGCCTTTCCCTCTGTGCCACTGAGGCATTGCCACTGTCTGTTTCACATTTAACATGGCACCCCTCCCCTCACACACACGCACTGCTTACACTGACATTGCCTGTTTCACATTACAAACGCATGCATGTGCATGCATACAGCACATACATTCATCCGACACTAACTGACAAGCATGCAGAAAGAGACACACACATACATACACACAATTCCTCTGCCCCTGTCTGTTTGACATTAAAGCTGAGTCCCTCTGCACCAGAAGGCAGTGGTTTATGTAGATATAAACTATTGCTCTAATTACCCCATATGTAGTCCTCCAAAAACAATGACGCTCTCTGATGAATATTTAACGACTGAACTCATACACACACATATGCATAATAATGATATGTGTGCACACCATCAAACACTGCCTGATTAGAATTTATTACAGACGAACTATTAAAATGGTTCAGCCTCTTTTCTCCTCTAGTAATTATGGATACAAAACATCCCTTTCGTCAGACTTCTTAGCCAGGTACTTACTTTGTTTATATGCTCACCGTTGTTTAGGAGTAACATCAAATCTTTAGTACTGGAGAGAATGACATTGTGACATGTAATGATTCTGTTAAGGCACATTTCAACTGACTAAATTAAAACTTCTTGTGAGTGATTTTGTCCTGGGAGCAATGGCCCTGTCCATTTAAGAAACAGATAAAACATATTTGTATGTAGATATTTTTGTATGAGTTTTATTAAACGTATTTTTAGTCTGGTGTTTAGTATCTCTGCTCATGGTTGTATGAGCAACATTCATTCGAGCATTTTAAACGACATATGAGAAGTGGCAGCATGTTGCGTTTGCTTACCCAGCAGAAATGAGTATGACATGGTGAATGTGGAGATCCTACAGAGGGTGAAACCCAAAGCTTGAGCGCTGATATTTGGGAGGGTTGTGACGAGCTGCACTGTCCGACATTAGTTAGCATCAAAGAGGCAGATGACAGCTTCCTTGAAGAGGCAGGAGAGAGGAGAAGATAGATTTCAGTCAGACGTGGTAAGTATGGGTAAAGACTTCCAATATGTACCCGTGTGCACAAATACAGCCACACACACGAACCGGCATAAATGTCACACGTGTCATTAAAATGTTAATATGTACATCACCATTTTGTACAACAACTGAATATGCAAGACTCCTTTTCTTATAGTTTCATTGAAGTACTGGATTATGAAACAAACAGATGCTTTATGATTTATTAAGCCTAGCTCAGCAATTTATCACTGCCTCTATCTGGGGCTGTTCCCAACTCTAATCCTTATTATTGCTCCCTGAAATAAAATAAAAAAACTGCTTCTTTTTTTTTTTCCTCCTTTCTTTCCTTTTAAGAAAGGTCACTATCACTCAATTGATGTATAGAACAATTGATGAGGACATCAGTGAAGACCCATCTGAATTTTTTAAAACACAAAAGTCAAGGTGCCTTCAGCTGCATCGTGCTTTGATGACATTGCTGATGGTGGATACTTCTGCACAGGCAAAAAAAACAAAAGTTTCAGAAACCAAAAGCAAGTCGTATCACTGCAAAACAAATTGTGAAATCTAAAACATATTTTACATGAGCTTTGATGAGGAAAATCTGTCAGCAAAGAAGTACTGCAAAAGTTGTGACGGGACACAATGCAATGTGCCAACCCATAAAACCCATGCAGTCTGCACACAAAAATATGCATCCACACATTCTGGCACAAACACTCATATTTCAAGGCATACCTCCAAACCGATATTCATAAACAAGCACACAGCGTTGGTCAACTATATTTTCATGTTCGTAATGTGCAATTTCTGTCTGTATTTTGACCACTTGGACAAATGATACACCACAGTGTTTGCTAGAATCTGGTAGAGGACAAAAAGGGCTGAACAGTCACTATCCTTCTTCAACTCAGATAAATTAGCACAAATCTGAGCACAGCAAAGAGAAAATAAACTCCCTTCTATATATGATGAGTGAAAGAGAAGGATCAAGATAAATTATGCTTTGTAATTGCTTTATTTAGATTTATCATACATATATACATTAACAGGTTTAATCACATACACACAACCATATATACCTCATATTCACAATACTTGCAACAAAAAAAAAGAAGAACAACACAGCAACAACGAAATGATTGTTCACCGAGTAACAATATGAAAAAGTCTGGACAACACTTGTGGACTGGAATCAGGTGGAGGAGAGGAGCGTTTCTTATTGCTAAAATATTCAAATACAAGAACGATTCATTGAATGGGAAGAAAAGATTTTTATGAAAGAGGAGTGAGACTTTAAAGAAGCAAATCTGAAGATCTGCAAGAGGAAAACAAACCATAACAGTAACTTAATTTATGATTTCTGAATAAGATACTTGAACAGGCAACAATCTAGAGAGAGACGGCCACAAAGAAAGGTGAGAAGAAAGAGAAGTTAACGTGATATACAGACAGAGGGGAAATGTGTGAGTCATTGAATCACGGCTGAACAAGTCTATCCGAGCCCTCTAGGTAGCAGTCAGTCTTTTGTGGTTATATCGCTTCTGGATGAAATTCAATAAGAGGAAGAACCCCGAATTGGTCTGCAGGAACTGAGCCAGTCCTAAACTAAAACAATACAGGTTAAGAGTCTGAGAGGAGTAAGCAAAAGGTAAGTGTCAGTGTTTTTTTCCACTGAGATTGACTTTATTCAACAGAAGAATAAACTAAATTTGTTTTAATTTTACCAGGATTAAAATGTTCCCCAAGTTGTCCAGTGTCTTGCTGCCTTTTCTGTTCAGTAGTAGCAAAATAAAACAGTAAAAACACATGAAAACACATACCAGACATTGACAAAATATTGGCAGGGTAGTTCCTCCAACATTTTTGTTGAATTGCTCAAACCTTCCTGTGAGTCATTTGTGGTGGTTGGACAGACTCGATTAATTTTTTAACAATCCATGAGTTCAGGAAAAAATAGTCAAACAAGTCAAATAAGATAGGAACCATGATATTATAATAATAATAACAATGCCAAATTAAGTTAATTGTTATCAACCTAGCTGTGCAAGTTTAATGCCATTAACCTTTGCTTACCAAATCAAAAACACTACACACATTTTAGTCATTGGCCACATTTCTGCCGTTTTAAATGCAATCATGAGAGGTTCAAATTCTAAACAGCAGGTGCTGTAGTGGACTCTCATCGAAATGGAAACTACCTGTTTTACTTTTTAATACAATAATATAAAGATTTAATTTCACTGATGTGACAGCAGGACACTGCAATGACTGACTGACTGACTGACTGACTGAAACAAAGAGAAATACTGTCATCATGACTACCTCAACATGATACAAATATACAGACTTTTATGGATGTAGTAGCCTACTGTGGTCACATTAAATTAAACCTGTGTCGTCTGCTTCCAAAAACATGTTTGTAAGCAAACAGAGGCCATTTTATGTTTTAGAGGACGGAGACAAGAGACAGCAAGGAAGTAAAAAAAAAAAAAAAAAAAGATACTGTACTGGCAGCCATCAATGAAGTACAGTTACACAAAAGCCACTAATATTGTAAAGTGATAGTGAGACAGTGACACCCACAGAGGGGAAGGCGGGGTGAACTCAAAAGCTAAACAAACCCCACAGCACACAAACCTATTGCTCTGGTCCGTCACCTTGTAACCCAGATTCCAACAACACTGCACAGCATTGACACGTTTCCCCTGGTGTGCCACCTCAGGCATACAGGCGCTACGGTCTTGGTGGATTTGTAAAAGAGGAGTAGACATGCTGTATAGAGTGAAGTCTGGCCCAGAGGGAACAACAAGCCCGCCCTTCCCTGCACCTCCTCCTCCCCAGTGACCTTTCACAGAAAACAGTCGTGGCAGATATTACAGCTCCTATCTCAGCAGGCTCTTAAAGGATCAAAGAAGCCCTAGACCTGGAACACATAGACACACAAGAAGTGCTCGTACAGGTACAGATACACACACACACACACACACACACACACACACACACACACACACACACATAGAGTACCTGCATGCACGTGGGCACACTTGTTTGTAGGGATATTTACATAGGCAAATGTATACAAACAAACCTAAATGGGAAACAAAAACATGCATAGATGCAAAAAATACTTCTACACACACACACACACACACACACACACACACACACACACACCACACACACACACACACAAACCTGAGGTCAACATTACACACACGCCACACACAGGCAGTATATGCTCTCTCACACACCTGCACAGACACAAAATCACTCCAATTACATGTTTTTTTTCCTCCTTACTGCCCTCCCTCAATGCAGTCCAAAGGGACAGATGATGGGAGCGATACAGAAGAAGAGGATAAGAGGATGAGAAGGGTGCCTGGAGCCAAAACGAGTTGGTTTTCAAGAAAGGAGTCATCTAAGCTGCCAGTCCCTGTCTTTTCTTTTGGAAAAGTTAATCCCCATCCCTCTCCCAGCAGATATGATCCCTCGTCTACAGGAACCTACTGGCATGAATAGAAGCAGGTGAACTGTCGGGGGATTCTATCACTGGAGGAGCGATTGGATTCCACAATACAGAGATGAGCCTTTATTTTTTTTTTTTCATGGGCCAGCAGAGCTATCTTTTCCAAAGCAGGTCCAGTGATCAGAAACTTAGCTCTGGTTGTACCTCTGCAATGTGTGTGCCAGGGTGAAATGTGAGCATAAGCACATCTGTGTGTATGCTTGCTTGTTATAGGCTTACAGATTACAAGCCTATTCAAGCACTCTTTTTGAGTCTCTGCTCTGGTGAGTAGGCTGTAGGAGTGAGCTGGGCACTACTTTTACAAGTCTTCATAATGGATAATATGCTTTCCAGACACAAGTCGCCCAGTCTGGGCCTGTGTACCTAACAAAATGTTGGAAGCTGAAAGGCTTTGATAGTCAGTAGACCTGAGCCGAGTGTTTAATACTCAGCTCAAGGCCATAAAGACATCATGTTGCTTACAGAGCTAACGCTTCGATATCATTGTTTTGGAATTTGCAATTTCTACAGATTCCCAGAAGACATACTGACATGCCATGGCAGAAAAAGCAAATGTTTAATTAATAACACTAATAGGTTTATTAGTTCAATGCCATAGACTGGGCATGCTACTCACTGGCATGCCTTATTTGGGCATTGAGATGGAATGGGGCCCTCATAAATTATAGTTAATTAATTACACCTGTTCTTTTCCTGCCATGACAAGTCAAAATAGCCTCAGTGAAGGGAAAAAGAAAACGTCTATCAACCTCACCTACTCACACTTTTCCAGCTGCTCAGGGATTTTACTCTCTGTTCATATTATATTCAGGTCTGTAGTCTTACACTATTGTATCGGTTCCAGACAATTAACCCACAAGAAAAAGAAAACTGTTGTTGTGAATGTTGCTGCAATTCATCATAGTCACTTTAAGAGGCTGATACATGTTAAAGATTACTTACTACATGCTTCTACTGTTACCACTGACTTTGTATGTCTACAAGCGCAGGTGCATGCGTGTTTAAAAATACACGTTTGTGTCTGTACAGGTGTGTGTGTTTGTGTGTGTGTGTGTGTGTGTGTGTGTGTGTGTGTTCCCCTATGTGATCACGGTAAGCAGCTGTCAGGAGGCCCAAGTCCTTGGGTGGTCTCACACTCTCATCCATAAATTATTACCCCACTCTTCTGCTGCTGGCCTTGAAGTGTGTTGGGGTTAGGTTAACACACTTTGTTGGAGCGTCCACCTCCTGTAAGTCTGGTCTTATACTCAGCTACCATGAACAAATACGGACCATATGGTAAGGTGGTTGGATAATGTTTATATTTGGATCTTGATTTAGATTTTGTGATTTACAGGTCCAATTCTGAATATTTGAGTAGTAAAATAAACTGAAATATGCTGACAACAAAAACCATCTGTATTTTAAGCAACAGGTAACAGACATTTGGTTAAAATAATGAAATGTATAAATATTCCATGTAATACTGTGTATACTAGGTATAGGTCTAAAATCTAATTTAAGGGAATCAATCAGCAGAATCAAACATAACTCGTATAGTACATTCCTGCTGACCTCTGACCACAGAGTTTGATTTTTTCGAGCCCAAACTTTAAGTTTTCCTACAGGTCTTGGATTCCTGATGTATTGTCAGCCGTTATTATTGTTAATGTCTGATACGTTACTGTGCTTATACCTTAGTGCTTTCTTTCTTTTTAGCAGGTGCACTTTTATGACCAACTTAACAGGCTTCTGTATTCATTGAGAAAGGAGGAAATACAGTATTTTCTCTTCTACTTAAAGATAAAGACAAATACACCACACATTCACAGGCCTCTTATCTTAAAATAAGCAATCTGTGATTGTACTTTGGTTTTCTTTATCTGGATTTATGTCAAGTGCATTTTATTGCAAATCTGTTTGCTTATTTGACAAAAAAGTATTTAAATAAATCTGGAACTAAATAGACCTGGAACAACTTTATAAAATCGCTCCATAAAGTTTTATCTGGTGAGAGCATCAGTGCATTCTGCACTGTTTTGCTGCATCATGATTTACACATAATTAACAAAAGTTTATCCAAAGCTACTTTTATCTGTCCGTAAAGCTGTAATTGGCAGAGTTCATGTCTTTGACTGACACTTGAGACGATAAAGAAAACACATTCTTGAATAACACACACAAACAAACCGCCACATGCTACTTAAAACATAATTCACTGCATATTTTGCTGGTGTTTAATCATTCCCGTAAATTGCAGTTATTATCTTTGGCTATTATATCTAATTGTTGCCATATCTCATATAATCAGAACTATATGGGGCCAGAACATGTGCATGTTTAAAATTGTTTGTGTTTGTGCATGTATGTGTGCATAAATTAGAGGGTGTGCATGTTTGTCAAAGTGTATGTGTGTTTCTGTTTAACTCAGCATCCACACATATCTGTGCATATGTGAGCACGTGTAGGCCTATGTTTGTGTACGTGCATAAGTCTATGTGTGTATATGCGTCTGTGTGAGTGTGAAGTGTTTCTGCACGTGCATGTGACTTAAACAAACAGAGCATGTTTGGGAGGAATGTGGTGTGTCTGGAGATTGTAGGTCTCTGGGAACACAGCACACTGGTGCACTTAACATAGCTGTTCATCAGCAGCTCCTTCCAACATACACAGGCATCACAATACACAAACACACACGCAACTGAGCAGTCTGGCATAGTTTCCATTAGGACACACAATGAGGGGTTAACTGGTGTGTTCAGCAGAGAGCGAGTGAGACAGTCACACCACCACTATTGTCATCTGAAACCTCCCCACAGCCGCCCACTGATGACTCCTCGATACAATATTAAAACCGTCTGTCATCATCAATCACTGTCATGTTGAATTGTGTAAAATTCCTTTAAAAGTGCTTTTAGCAAACAGGTTGGCCACAAAGTGCTTCACAGAGAAAGACACAATGACAAGAGGTGTACATTAAAAACAAGAAAGAACACACACTTCACAAACTCCACCGAAACTAATTTCACCATCCCCAGCTCACCGCAGGCTGACTCAAATAAGCCTGGTCCATAACAAAAACAATGACTCTTTGAGCGACTATTACCACAATTTCTCATGAGCTGACATCAATTGTTTTGACTCCATCAGAAATCGAATGGAACCATGCACTTGGCGTCTTACTAAGGTTAATGCTGCAGCTTCAGAACCAATTCAAAACATGGCTCCCCACCAAGGGATCCACTGCACTGCAGAGTATTGTCAAATTCCCAGCGACACTTTCCTCACCGCTGAAAATGCAGAGTGAGATTGGAAGTAATATCCTCAGCTGTGTAGGACAGAGATCATTTTGATACTGTGTAAAGATTGCAAAAGCACAGGGGACGCACAAAAAGCCTCTTAGATTGTATAACTTAATCATGCATGAAAGAAGGCAATACAGAAACATTCAGGGCCTATTCAAAAACACTGAGGGTTTTTTTTTCACCGTCTGCTTATCCAGTCCAAGTTCTGAGTCTCGTTGGGAGTGATAGCATTGTTATGAAGCCAAGCTTTTATGAGCTTTGGCCCCTGATGATGATGATAGGATCCCTTTATAGCAGAACAACTGTTTTTTGCTAATGACCTCTGGTTACTTTAGCATTAGCATGCTAATGTCGCGAAAGGGAGACAGAAAACCCACAAAAATACTTGTTTTTGTGGCGATTAAAAAAAAAATAATAATCCAAAAACTATTGTCTTTCGTCTGACTCCATTGGATCACAGTAAAAAGAAGAAAAAAAAAACAGAAGAAGAAAGAGAGAATCATTCTTGTGCCTGTTTTCAAACCCCATCCCAGGGAACAGATGTTGTTCATTCTGCTTGGCTGTGCTGAGGAAGAGCACCAAATCGTGCTGTTTTCAGCCCAAATAGCTCACGCACAATTACTCTGCCGGGGATCTGTGTGCGTTGGCACGTCGCTGCGGTTCCCCCTTTGTTTTCTTAATAATTAGCTTGTGTTTTCACAGGGGGTTTGTATGTGTGTGGGGAAGCCAGGCTTTTCAAGGCTACTTAATCTACTCCCTAGTCTCTCTCCCTCCCTCCCTCCCTCCCTCCCTCTGTCTCTCACTCTTCCTCAATCTCCTCCCTTGCTTCTCTCCCATCCTACATTATCTGTGTTGTCTCACTCTCTCCCAGAACCCAGGGCCTGGTTGATGAATAAATGTGAGTTCAGGTGGTTTTGCTGCAGCTCATATTTGATCTGAGGAGTGAGGTAAAATGATGAAATGTTCCACAGTTGTTGCATCATTGGCCTTTTCTTTCCCGCAGGGTTTGTGAATTCTAGAGAGATGATCAGAACGGGGGTCATGGTTATTGCTGGGTGACTTGATGGCAAGGCATATGGCCATACATGCTGTATTAATATTGAATGTTTTAAGGCATTGCTCCAGCAATGACAGACGAGTGGAAAGCATTCAGATCACTAGCATTATTCATCATTATCATCTACATATCAACAGTCTGTCTCACGCACACAGTTCTCACATTTCAAAGTAACTAAATACAATTTTTTCAACAACTTAAAGAGTCAGAATTGATCTCCAGACATTTGAAACACAAATATTAAATCTGTTTTTTAAAAAAGTACACTAAGGTGTACTGCTCTGGCAGCATTTATCTCTCTTACTGTCATGTGTCCAATACATGAACTCTACTGTTAAACACACTTCCGCCGCAACCATGTCAATCAATAATGCCTGTGTTTGACTAGTGGTCGATATGCTCTGTGTCATCGATTTTCCACCTGCTCAGATGGCTCGAACACCTTGACCCCAACGGGATCTGTTCACATGGCCTCTGTTAATTAAACTGAACCAAGGACATGCATTTGATAAAGCACACACAGACAGATAAATACACAGTTACTTACACACACTTGGGATCGCAGATGTAGTCAACATGCACACACACACACACACATTTTAGATGTTACAGCAGAAGCACTGTGACTGCAGGGTCACCAGTTCAATCCTTGAACCATCTGGGAAAATGCGGGCAGGGAAGGTGAATGAGTAACAGCACCATTAACAGCTGCTGCAGAAGTGCCCTTAAGCAAATCCTTTCCAAGACAAATGATGTTGAGATTAAGATTTGTTGATTGTTGAAAATGAAAAAAAAAAATGCAAAGACGTATTTCTAGCTGGTTAAAAAGATAAATATGAGGCATTAAAAAAACGTTTGGCCAAGTTACAGAAAGAGAGACGCATTTGACAAGTTTTCAACAACTTTTTGGCTACATGATGGTTGTCATAGATAGTTCAGATTTATCCAATAAAACTATGTCCATAGAAGCCAGGTGGCTCAAAACCAACTGCTCCTGTAGCTGCTGAGTGTCTGACACCACAAGACTGTGCAGAGCTTGTCCCAGGTGTGACTGAATGAAACTGTATAAATGTAGTGTTGATGTTTATAGAAAAGACCTGAACATGAACACTGAGTTGACTTTCAATAAACTGTTAAATTTTCTCTCTCTGAAACATGTCAGATCAAAGACAATCCTTAATCTTCAGAGTAATCATTCATCTCCTCACTGGCCTTTATAAAGCAACAATGAATCCTTCTGAGAAGGTAGCAGAAGTGTTACATCAGACCGACATGACAACTGGTCACTGGAAAACATGACTGCCAGTAAAGACTCATATTCATCAGGAGAAAATACTGCTGAAAATATGCTGATGTGCAAAATGTTGTCTGTGTATTGAGTCCTGCACGGTGCTGATGCTGCCAGAGTGAAAGTTTTCACTTAAGCCATCCACACTAAAAATGCATGCACGCACAGCAATGTGGGACTCTGAATTAAAAATGTCTACTAAAAGCCAAAAGCACAGACAAAGGAATCGGTGGAAACTGAGGTCACTGGCAAAGAATCTGGAGGAATGATGGCTCAACTCTCCCTTCCCTTCTCAACTTGGCATAGCTACCAAAACCCTCAATGCAAACCGATGTCGAACAACAATGATGTTTAATAGTCCTTTAGCAAACACATGCCACAAATCTTTGCCAATATACCATGCTTTATTCCCCAAAGACTTTCGACTATACTTTTGATCACTGGCACTGACGAGAGCAAAGAGAAAAATAAACGTCTGAGTAATAGAGCGTACAGTACGCTTTATGCCTACCAAATTGTACAACGAAGGCAGAAAAACAAAATGAAAAAAAAAATATGGGTTGTAGTTAATAGTTAAGTTCCAACTCATGGAAAGAAGTGAAGCAACACTCTTGCCGAAAGCCAACACATAGCTAACTTTTACATTTGGCAAAAATTTGTGTTGATATCTTCAACACAATCTCCATATTATTTATAATCAACAATACACTTCCTGCACTCTAGTTTATGCCTAATTCACAAAAGAAAAAGAGTTTGTGTGATTATATTGTTGCTGTTATAGGTAGATGTGTGTGAATGGCGTGCACCAGAATGCACATGCATGCACATACACACTGACGTACTTTTCCCCCCGGCCTGGGCTAGTGATAAGGCTGTGGGAATGGGGTCACACCTGCAGTGGCTGGCAGGGGTGATAAACGATGTTGCTTTAAACTTTGGAGACCGTCATTTTTGGGAGCCTCTGTTTACCCTGTATTGAAGTATAATGGGGGCCTTTGAAGGCTGGAGCGCCAGGGACAGAGGCTGCCCTCTTTCTGCTTTTTTTGAAAGGAGTGAAACCAGCCCTCGATTAGCTAATGACACATTCTGCTTCGATTTGCCATAATAGGACAGAGCAGCCCTCTGACATTAGGACCGGCATTTCCTACTCAGGCTGCTTTGGAAAGTTTCTCACAGCTATCATCAGCCAAATGAAATAAATCAGTTTATATCACAGTTTTTGCAGATTTTTTTCTTACGCGTGACAGGCGGGTCGGTTTTTATGATGAAAATTAAGACATGGACGTACGTGTTTATAAGATGTCAAGAAGTGTAGACGTACATGAAGAAGCCTTCAGAACTTCCTAGCTATCAAACCAACATATGCATGTACACATGTTAGTCATACACTAAAGGCTGGACAGCTCATGCCCTTCAGTCATCACCTACCCAAAAAAAAAAAAAAAAGCGCTTGCTGTGTCAGACACCAGAGCTGCCTTTTCATGCTAGTTTGGAGAAGTCATAAGGAGATCCTCTTACCACCTCTCTTATCAGATGAGGCTGCATATCTGGGTGCTCCTCCTTATTTGTCTTTTAGACCCGAAGCGATAAAGTGACGCGAGAATGACAGTCTAGACTGCAGCTGTCTCAGTATGAAACATTCCAAACCTTGACTGAAAAGCACTGTAATCTCTGCACGCACGCACACACACACAAACAGATGGACATTAACACCAACACAGTTACATGAGCAAAAGCAATGTGAAGAAAACGTGCATTGTAACACACCCGTGTAGATACACACACTCACTCTCTCTCTCTCTCACACACACACACACACACACACACACACACACACACACACACACACACACAATTATACGGTTACGCACACAGCCACATGCACAGAAAAAACAGCCAATTGATGTCAATCCAAGCATGCAGTGGCTGTGTATTAGATCATGATTAGCCCGTACAGCCTGCAGCAAGTGGAACGTAGAACATCCAGATTTTTTTTTTTTTAAACATTTTTTGTCAGAGGATTTATGTGGTTAATAACACCACAGACTTTTATTGAAAGTCTTATATCAACAATCACTCAAGTTTTCAATTTTTACTCAATACATTTTGATTGCAGTTTTCATGCAGATTTAGAGTTGTGAATAGACAATTTAGTGTAGAATGTAGTCAATGGATAGAAAACCCAACAAGTCTACGTGCTATAAATACACTTCCTGATGTATAAATGGATAACTGGAAGATTAAAGTCCATCATGTTTATTTAAATGTCTGTGTTTTGATTTTACAGTTCAAGTTTATCTATCCACACAGAAAAGCACAAAAGGGGAAAGTATAAAATATGCTGTCCACTTTCTCTACTCTCTCTCTCACATGCACGGGCACACACACCCGTGCATACACACACACACACACACACACACACACACACACACACACACACACACACGCACACACACGCACACACACGCACACACGCACAAACACACAGTCTCACTTTAATTTTGATCAATAATAAACTTTATATTCTCCATTCAAGAAAAAAACTTTTCCTCCATCTCCTCTTTGAAATCAAGTTACTCCCTTCAGCTAAACAACCCCAGAGGAAAGTTGCAACCATAACAAATGGGTTTAAATAACAACCATGCAGCAGCAATCTTCTCACAGCGCGGTGCATTGCGGTTGTCATTCATCACGCCACCGCAGCATAACGTGGGACTTCCACAACAATTACTTCTGTCATTAAACTCCCCGTATTGTTGTCGTTTTCTTGTGTGATAAGGGTGATTACCGGCCAAGCGAGAGCTAATCTTCTCTGATCTGCTCTGCGGTAGGAGGAAAAGCAAACCTCAGCTTGCCACTCAAGCCTGACCAGAGAACAGGCCTGTACTGCTGTGTTAGACTGCCACCCTGTGGCTGCTTGGATGAACCTATGAGCCTTCTTATGCTTCTGTACTTTGGGCTGAATTAAGGAGCGCTGTCTGGGACTCCCAAGAGGTTTTATTTTATATCAAAAGCAAGTTTCTTTTGAGACAATCAGTCTTGTAGAAATAGTAAAAACTGGTTTTGTCTGGAAACACAATTTATACCTTCACTGTATAAATTACTGGGACAGCCTATCTACTTCCATGAAGTAGTTAGGATGGATCATGCAAGAAAATACTGTATCTTAATTATAGCTATGAAATCTTTTTATAATAACATCTTGACATTATCTGTAGAGCTAACAAGACAGTCAACTCAATTTTACTGCCACCAAACTGGCTCCTTTGTTGCATCTTTTAAAGGATAAGTCTTGTTATATTGTAAAATCTTCTTATATCAACAAATCTCATGAAAAGGCCAAAATGTACAATGCATTAGTCTGTCTCTGTTGTCTGTGCCACTCAGCCCCAAGCACTTTTAGTCCAGCAGAAAATGTAAATCTTAAAAGGACAGATAACAAACATATCAAATATATTGTGTCTCTCTCTCTGTTTTTGTTAAGGCTAAATGATTTCCTTAAACAGCTGGGAATTGTAGCTTTTACCAAATGTTACTCCAACAGGAGTCAGTAATGTATTTACTAGGGACTACTTTCAGCTGCAGATTAACACACATTTGGTGCACTAGAGAATACTTAGGCAGCAGGATGGTGTGTGTGATGGTGATTGACTTAAAATAAACTACAGTGCATGTTCATTATAACGGAGGAACATTTCACCCAGTGTGGCTCATTGATGTGTTTTTAATGGATAATGGCACTACATATATAGTTTTGGTGACACAGTCAATACTTAATGGAATCAATTCATTGCTAGTTCTGGTCTTATCACGAGATTTACTGATTAAGAAAAATATAAAAATTACATATCGCCCAATAAACTCTTTAATCTGAACACTGATATTGTGTTTCGTTTTGTAGCTTTGGCCTCATCAGGTCTGATTTTTCAGTGAGTGATTTGATGGTAACTCTTGTTTACTGAAGCAATAAAGTCAGTATAGCTCAACAGTTCAATGAATGATGGAATTTTATAAAACGGGCGACAGATTGATGTTTTGAAGTTAAATTAACACTGGTGTTTTGTATAATTCCTTATTGGCTCCTTTTAATGTCACTAATTCAGAGGTTTAGTTGACAGTGTTTCTACCATTTGGGATAATAGCAAATTCAAAGTCTTGAAGGTGATGTAAATATTTAGAAGCAGGGCATATTATCTATCCAGTTCCCCTGCAGTCCAGTCATGTACAGTATATGGACACACTGCTGCTCTCACAAGCTCTTTTACTCTCTCAGGCTACATCATTCACATCATCATAAAAGCAGAGGCCCTTCATCACTTTACAGTACCCAGCGCTACCGTTAGCCCCAGGCTCTCACATCAAGGCCTACAGCCTTCCGCCCCTCGCTAGCTGTAAACCTCGGCTCTGAATGTAAGAGGGGAGAGGGATGAGAGGGGTTACTGATGTGCCATAAACCCTGTTATTTTATCGAGGGAGAGAGGAAACTGGGTGTGTGTTGAGTAGAGGAGGCATTCGAGCTGTTCATTTCCAGCAGGTGTGTGTCTTTCGAGGAAAACTAAGGAAAAAAAGGAGTTGTTGTCCAAGAGCTTGTTTTGTTGTTTGTTTGCTCAAGAGCCCCATAAAGTGCAACAAGCACAAAATTCACTTTGTAATTTGGACAAGCATGTGAATACTTCCCCAAAGTTTAGAAAATGTTATTTGATTTAGATCAACTACTTATTCACCCTTTTCACGATCAGTGTATCTTATGAAAGCTGCATACACTAAGCTATTCCCTACTCATCTGATTTGGGGATGAATCCATGAGATCCGTTTCAACCTAAAAACCCAAAGGGTTTTTCATCTGGTATATATGTGTTTGACACATAAAATATATATATTATAATAAGAGTTAAAATGCTTTACACTGAAAATACTAAACCACATTAATGTCAGAAACAGAAGAGTAAACTGAATCTCAAAGACGCTGTAAAAGCTGTAGCAAACATCCATGTAGCTCTGCAATTTTTACTAATGGAGACATATGGTTCAGGAAGAAACATGATTGAGACTTTTCCCAGTTGGCAAAACAATATCATAAGCTACAAGCTGCATGCAAGCTAATCTATCCAAAATATGCCTATAAACCTGCACACTTGTATGATAACATGACTCTAGCATTAGCTACTGTACAGGATGGAAAGTGAGATTCTGACTTTTTTTTTATTTTTTATTTTTTATGAGACCTGGCCAGCTGCTCTCATCTTCTTCCCCAGCTGTTGAGGCTTCCTAAAACAGAGGAGACCATCTCCTGTCTGCACGCCATTTCATCCTTCTCCAGAACCAGCAACACACCTTGTCCTGCAAAGGTGCACACACACACATATATTGTACTCGCTTACTCACTGTTGCTGATATTGTGAATGAGAAAAAGTATAGAAACAGAAACGTGCATTCAGTAACCTTGCACATGCCTTCATGAGAAACCCTTTCCACACACAAACACACATGATCGCGCACACACACTAAAGTCCTTAGGGCGATCATTTGTCATCTGGAGAGGAATCTACAGTCATGCTCTTTATGCTGAAGGCTCGGATTTAAGGCATTCCTCTGGAAATTTATGTCCAAACAGCTGTGGTCTCATCCGCCTCTGTACGGGCCTAGAAGACAACACTGTCCCAAGAATTATGAGGGGGATCCAATCCATTACACACCTCCAGTCAACTCTGAGTGTGCATATATGCACATGTAAGCCATTTTCTGTGTGTCTTTGCACGTCACTCAGCATGTTTAACAGTGAGCGTTTCCCTGCTTTCAGTATGCTTGCAGCTGCCTAACTCCCTCTGTGTGTGTGTGTGCGCACGCACGCACGTGTGTAAAGGATTCAGAGATGGTTTTGCGTTCAGCTCTTTGATGGCTGAACGGTTATCCTGCAGCTTTATGCATCGGAAGCCCATGGTTTAAAAGGGAAAAGCCCTGATTTCACGTTGCAGCCATATGGACTGTGACGTTTCCCTCCACACCAGAGGTAAACACCGGGCCACAGTAATAGATGAGGTCTTCGAATGGCCACAGATTTGGCAACACAGAGTGACATCATCATAAAGCTGGCCAGCACATGGGACAAAGAAGATGAATAATCCCCGTTTAATATGGATGTTTAATTTTCGAAACTTTATTTATGCATTAAAAAGGTAATTGAAAGCAATTTCCTATTTCACGTTTATTCCCATTCAAATGCTGGAACCACCCAGTACAACCACAATAAGAGGTGCAACTCTGACTTGACTTTGAGAGAAAGGCAGTTCTTACTCACAAAAACAACCAGTCCCGATGAATTAAACCTACAACCTTCCATGCCAAAGCTTGATTCTCTAAAATGATTTTATGTTTTCATTCCTAATAGTTCATTTAAGCCTGATCAGTGGCAGACCAACTCTAACTCACCCAATGAGCAGTATTTCTGTGTAGATTAAACACACTGGCAGGAGTAAGGTAATGTAAAGGATGGAAACTCAATGAAGTGTGATGATGATGTGATGTGTTTAGCGAGGAGAGTTCAAGGCCTCACTCTGTGCATGTTTTCAGCATGCCGTCACATTACAGCCAAACCCCACTGGGATGTACAGTAGTGGGGGAGAGAGGAGGAGGGAGCAAAAGGGAGAGAGAGCAATGAAGAAAGTATGAAAGGTGCATTCAAGCTTTGGTTTCTGTCTTTCTGATGAAATTGTCCAGGTACTGCTGTTCCCTTTTTTATCCAATTGTTGATGATTTTGAAAAATCCCATAGAACTGAATGGGAGTCACTGGAACTGAACTGAAAAGTAACATATTGCAGAAACTCGACATAGATGGATTAGAAAAAGAGAATAGGGGCTACACAATCTTACTAATGTGTCAGATTGATCCTAAACAACCTGCCTGCTGTCATTATGCTCCTGCACAATATCATCGAGACAAATTACAATTACTGAACTTGACATGGAAATGATACCAACTCAGAGAGGGAAATAAAGGCCAGTGTTAAGGTGACAACAAGGGGGCAATAGTGGATAACAAAGACAATGGCAAATCCATTAGACAGGAGGGTGTTCTAATCTCAAGAAAGCAGTTATGAAAAGCTAGAATCATTTAATTAGTTTTTGACTTCTCTTGTGGTGTGAAATGAATACAAATTAATAATTTTATTTTGGTTTATTTAGTCTCAGTCATAGCAAAAAATAATAATGACCTTGCTTCAAATCAAAGAATATAAGTGCAATAACAAAAGGGTTAAGAAGAAGAAGACGAAGAAAAGAGAATGTGACCCTACTTTCTAATTTAGTTTCCCTAGTTGGAAACCCTGGTGGTCTGAGCTTCAGCCTCACCTGCTGATTCTCGCAAAAACTAATTTGTCAGGGCGCTGTGAGGTGAGGGCTAAATAAAAGGAAAACACTGTTATCATGATTAATCAGCCGCTCTGTCAGCAGGCCTAGGTGAAT
The DNA here is from genome assembly GCF_002814215.2 of Seriola lalandi dorsalis. NCBI lineage: Eukaryota > Metazoa > Chordata > Actinopteri > Carangiformes > Carangidae > Seriola > Seriola lalandi. The sequence continues at coordinate 787,402 of NW_019525109.1, read as the reverse complement.
AGAAAGTGGCACAAATGACTACATGGAATTCCTGGTGTGTCAGACAGAATAAAGCTGCAATGTCCATCCTTCACTCACTCTCAATTTCACCCACTTATTCAAAGCAAAGCTTGTTCCAATGGGCTTCATAATACCTCATCATTCCCTGCAGTGTAGGCTGCAATCAAATGGTTTTTAAGTCTGTGGTGGGTGATGTATTTTCAGATTGTAAATCATAAGATATTACCCAGACACAGAATTGCCTGCAATAAATAAGATGGTGGCTTTTCTTTTTCCCCACCATGAAAATGGATGTGATGAATTGAGTGAATGACAGTGAGACTGAAAAATGACATGAAAGCAGTTAAAAGATACAAACACTGTCCCATTCTCCACACACTATCCGTCTTCCTTACACCTTTTGAAAAATATAATTATATATACACTAACATGTATCCAACCACCACTTTTAAGTAGTACAAATAACCAACTTAGACAGATACATATACATTAAATGTTTTATGTACTTCATTGTATTACATCACCATGATGCATACTTAACTCTGAATCTCAACGTTTAAGCCAACATGGAGGTGACTTCCTTAAAGTGCTCAGAAAGAAATGACAACTTGAACATCTACAGTTCCTGAGAGCTCCATCTGCTTATGAATACCATGCGATATGATTGAAAGGTCCAGAACAGCAGCTAAATTGACCTTGTGGTGAGATTGTTTTGTCAACTCCTGTTTCCGAGATCTAGAATAAACTTTGAATCCCAAAAAGTTTGATACCAGTGTATTGCTCTTGCAAAATTCTACTTTTCCATGACTTTCCATTTCTAAATTCCAGCACTGCAAAAACATTTACTTGTGCTTGATTTGTTTAAAATTTCTTTTCTGAAGAGATCAGTATTTTGGTTGCCAATGCAAATGGGTTGCAAAGCAAATGTGAGCAGAGAGAAGGGGCTGACTGGTGATTACAGTTCTGGTTTATTCTTGTGACCCAGTAAAACTTAGCCTACTGATGAAGAATCAATCAGTTTCCCTGACACTGGTGGGATTGTTAAACTCAGGGATATTCTTGGAATTTAGCATGCTGTGAAAATAGCACTCCAATGTGTTTAAAGGAGTCGTTTAAGTGTAATGTATTTTCATCATCAGCTTAGCCCAAGTCTGTTTACAGCATCTACTTACTAACAACTTACCTCGAATTATGTGATCTGCCCAGATGTGTGACACATTTGGTGCTCCAAGCAGGTTAATGCAATCTGTTGTCACCACACTTCATCCTTTTAGGAGATAGAGAAGTCTGGAAGGAAGGCTGCTTCTCCCTTCATCTTGCCTCAAGGGGTCATTTGGTCTGATGCCTTTCACTCCGTATAGTATAAACTTCCTCACCACAAGCTGCACACAAACAGAGTAAATAAACAACTGTGGGACAAACCAGGGTTTGGAGCTTGTTAGGGTGCACAATTTCAACATGAGAGTTTGTTTGTTCAAATTTGCTCGCACAGTGACCTAACTCCTTTATACTGAGCACATGTGTGGATGAGGGCACAGGAAGGCGAACATTACAGAGGGAAAAAAAAGTGGAAAAATCCATATTTTTCCAATATGCAGTCAGGGCTGTTCATCAGGCAAAGTTTGACACATGTCTTTGAACAGAGTTAGAAACAACAACTTGGTGGAAAAAGTAAAAAGGATGGAGTGGGGTGGTTTGGCTAAACAAATGTCATTTTTGGACTCTACTGCAGGGAGGATGAGAAAAGGAAAGATGATGAAAAGAATGAAAAGATGCATTCCTAAGTATCTAACTCACTGCCTCACCGTTTCCTGGGCTTGATTAGAGGGATGCAGTGACTTGTGGGTACATTAAGATTAAGATCTCAGCTGTCCAGAAGAAATTACAAAAAGGAAGCAATATGGGTGTCTTTATCTAATGTGACGTTGGTTTTTATAAAAGGAGGTCTCATTACAGCAAATGCTTATACTGTGCAGCCATGCAGCCACAGTAGTATTTTTGATGGTTACAGAGACCGTTTTGTAATCAAAAGGTTACAGATTTGACCCACACACAGACTAGTTTAAATTGCTACCATGAATTAAATAATGGGCTGCTTTTAGTTGTTCAATCATAAACTGTATATAAAGATAGACCCACTGCAACTTGTAACGATAGGAAAAGCACAGATGTTACTAATTACTTTAACAATGGCTCAGTTCTAGTCAAATAAGCCATGAAAATGAGTTAGCATTCAAAATACCATAACACTGAAACTAAAGCAATGCAATGCAATGCAGCCATCATTAATTTTACACCTGAGATTTTCCCACTGGTACTGTCGAAATTTAATCTGTGAAAAAACGCCTGTTGAGGAAATTCTGCGGACAGCCCCGCCGTCGCCATTTTGGCCTGAGGCAGACGCTGCAAAACTCCAGGCTAATTCACAAATGAGCAAAAAGGTGGTGTGTGTGTGCAGCCAAGACTTCGGTGCATGCTGGTTATAAACTGTGGGAAGCAAGAGCTCGCGTTAGCATTGCTAACACAGCTGGGCGGCTCGCTCGAAGGCTAACCCAAGGCTAAATAGCTAGCTAACCGCCTAAGCTAACACGCCAGTTATGAAGAGCGCACACCTGTTAGCATATACTATATATATATATATATATCACACTAGACTTTCACTCACCTCAAAAAACAGGAACACAAACTTCCTCACGTCCTGTTAGCCAGTTAAACGGACAGAAGTTCATGTTATTTATCCAATATGCGCATGGAAAATCCTCCAAAGGGCACCGACACCACTAACACAGCCGGGAGGTCACGTTCACTGACTCGTTAACTGAGGTGGCGCCGAATGGATAGCTAGCAGCTAGACACCGAGCGGCTAGCCAAGCGTGACCACGCCCACATGTCACTCAAGGCGGTCTCAATTTTGCATAACTTCAAGCCTTAATCATATTTAAACGGGTGAGTTATAAAAAAACAACAATAATAATAATAGTAATAATAAATCAAACACCCCCCCTCCCGCCCCCCTGTACAGTTGTCGTGAAGGAATTAATTAGCTAAAGCGACCAAAACCATTTTGCACCAGGATGTAAAATTGTTTATTTCTGCTGTAAAGTTGGGCATTTTAATATGGGTATAGATGAAAATTGACTCGCTGTTGGAGCCAGTCTCATGTGACCAATCGAAGAACTGCAGTTGTGGTACATCTGTGTTGGCTTCATTGATCAGCCCTTGATATTGCCGCCTGAGCAGAATACGCAATTTTACCAAGTTCAAGAAGGCAACATCTCAACCTAATTTTTCTTTTTTGGAAACTTCCTCTATAGAGTAAAGCCTTGTTACTATGGACACAAAAGCTTTGCTATATTTACTGCTATTCTGAAATGTATCAATGAGGCTATATGAAGATATGATTATGTAAAAAGAATCTGTCAAAGAACACACACCACTCAGTAATTAATACATTCAGACCGGTTACTGAGAAACTGACCACTGGTAATCAGTAGATACAAGGGAAGATTAATATGTGAACAACCCAGCCTTATCACATAACCAGGTTAGTATAGTCTGAAACTATATGCACCAAGCTGCAACAAATTTAGTGCAGAACTGATTCCAGGTGGGAGATCAGTCAGTGGCCAATTTACCCAGTAGCTTCATAGCAGCAAATGTTGCCATTTCATGGGATAAAAGCACAATTAAACCTATTTGTATTAACCCAACCCTCTTATGTTATACAGAACTGTCTTTTTCAAATGTTTGGACTCCAACCTGAGTGTTAAAGGGGTGCTCATGTAGGCAAATCAGTCCACTCGAGTAAAACATGCCCCTAAGACAGGATATGGCAACCATGCTGTCGATGACAGAGAAAAAAGGCCATTTGAGCAATTTTCACAGCAGCAACTGCAACTGGAAACAGCAGGAAAAGCACAGTTGATGCTAATTACTTTGACAATGGCTCAGTTCTTTCCAAGTAAGCCATGAAAATGATTCAGCATTCACAATAACATAACCCTGAAACCAAAGCAATGATATGCAATTCAGCCATCAATAATCTTACACCTGAGCTTTTCCAACTGTGACATGTCAACATTTCCTCTATGAAAAAGCCCTGTTGAGGAAAGTCAGAAGCATACACTGGATTGTTTTACCTAAGAATTTTATTACCAATGTTTCCTGCACGATATGAGGTAACAACGGAAAACATGAACAAAAGAACAGGAATATAAACTAAAAATGACTCAAACATCAGGTTTGTTCAGCGTTATTCATTACGTGTGTAAAACATGCACATTGCAAAAATTACTTCAAAACACACAGGTATTAACATTTCTCCTTAATACAAAAAAAACATTTTTGACATATCCATTAAATTCTAGAGCAGTTGCCAGCATCATTGTCCAGAAATATGTTCAGAAAAACCTGGATGGTGTGTTGTAGATAGCATTTAGTTAGTCTTGTGTTTCTACTACATCTAGCAACATTTGCTGACTCCAAGCTATGATCCATGAGCAACCCAGATGAACACCAAAGTATATTTTGTTGTCTCAAGTTGTCTTATATGATGCCTTATCAAACAGTCTTAGAAAATGTCTTGTGAGCAAAGTTAACTCCAGTGTTTGCTGCCCCAGTAAGTGGTGCAAACTGCAAGGACTGTACAGATCCTCCTTAATTTCAGCTCTGCTTTGGACGCTTTGACTGTGGGGTGTCAGCTGGTGTGTTGGCTGCTTTCTTGGATCCTGTTCTTTTTCTCGATTCTTTTTCCTCTGGATCATAGAGAGCATTCCTGAGGAAGCGTGCAGCAGCGCCTTTATCTAGACGGGCAGCTTTCTTCTTGTCAGTGATCTCCTTCACTCTGTTCATGTAAGTCCTTATTCGCTCCTGAAGAATAGAACAGGTACAGACAAATTAGACAATGCACGTAAATAGTGAGGAAAAAGTGATTACTTCAAAGACAGTCCAGAGAAAAGATACAGTACATACCAATTCTTGCTTGATTCCATGTTCTCTGGGATTTACTCCTTGTGTAACCAAGTACACTGTAAATGAGACCAAAAGTAAGACAGCATGTATTGTATGTTGATTCAAAATCAATACATATTCAATACAGGTTTCTCTGGGATACATTATTTTCAAAGACAAGCTTTTGTCTTTATATCTCACAGTGTCATAAGCAAATAAAAAATATTCAGTCTAAGCCCAGGGTCTCAAAGGCTGTGTCTGGCATCATTATACCACTGTCATTTCCTTACATCTGAAATTACATTGTATTGCTGGCACTTAGTCGCTGCCACTGTTCTGCTATTGTCTGTTTTCATATATGGTACAGTAGCTTTATGTTTTAGCATTTTTGATTTTTTGGTAGATACATAGATAATGTCACATGTATATGGTATGTGCCATAACTCATTGAGCAATCATAAATCACATAAAGTATTGCTAATTTAAATCAGCCACAGTGAATCTAAAGACAAATTTAGAAAGAGTAAGAAAAACAATGATATGGATAATTATGTGATTACAAGGAATCCATAAAACTTACTCCAGAATAATGAATTGAGGGTGTAGGCAGACATCAGGTCCAGCTTGGCTTGATCCAAAGGATCCAGCTGTCAATAAACCAGATTTAGTTTAATTCAAACCAGCTGTATAAAAAGGATTCAAAATCCTGCAATCACAAAAATGTCATTACCAGTTTGACAAGCCAAAAGTAAAAATTGTGCTCATGTGCACTATGTTGAGCTACATTACATCACAGACTGCTTGTTACACACCAGCATCATATGGTCTGGATTACTGCAGGTTTAGCATGAAAAATGTTACTCTGCTAATGAACTGGTAAATAGCAAACTCATGATAGAGGAGTCTAGATGTGTATTAGCCCTTTGATAGACTGGTAACCTGTTCAGGGGTGTACCCTGCCTTTTGCCCAGTGTGAGATGGGAGAGACTCCAACCCCCCTGCAACCCTCGACAGATTGAATAATGGATGGATGGACACACTAGTTCTATGTGATATTTTTGCGGAGCAGGAGCATCACGTTTCAAAAACTCAAATGAAATTTTCTCTGTTTCACCACCGATACAAGTCAAAACAAAAAAATATGTTTGCATATGATGTTATCTATAAATTGGTCTGTGATGTAGACTCATCACAAGTGACATTTTGACTTGTCAAATGTGTAACTAGGAGCATTAATTCTGTCTTTGTTTTTCTGGTGTAGTTCATGGCTGTGTCTGCTTGCTTCAGCCTACCTTTTGCAGCAGGTCATTTCTAGGCATCGACATCAATTTCTCTAACATGGTTTTGACAGAAGAAACGGAGGAGTCGAAGCCTGTGAGCTGTTCGTCTATCTCATGAGGGTAGTCCTCCGTCTTCATGTCCGCTGCCATTTCCCTGGAAGACAATTAATGTCATACAATGTTATGTAGCTCTGTTATAACATGACTTTCATTAGATTTTAAAACAATAGCAAAAAGGCTCACTTTCAAATTTGTACTGCTAGCTAAGTAGCTAATCATACAGCTTGCACATGTTGCTAACAGATAAAAAGCCGAGCGTTTATGTGTGTAGAAATTTACCGTACTGACAATTATAAACTATTAATGAAGCAAAATGTATTACTTGTTTAACGGCAATACAGGTTCACTCGAACCTGAATCTTACGGTATTTAACGTTGAACATTTCTGTTTTACCTTCTAACAGGCAGCACGCTTTAGAAGACAGGAAATTACGTCAGAAAAAAATACCAACGTCGCTGAAGTTAGTTTCTGATTTGTATCCTCCGATTTGCCAGTTAAGCAAAAATTAAGAGAAATTGAAATTACATTACTCAGTGACAAATTCTCCTTTTTTAATCCACTTCTTGATGTGAAAAGCGCTGTAAAGCCTTATTGCTGTGGTCTAGTGTTATAACTTTTTTCATGTAACGTTCCCCCTAAAAGCCCAATCGGAAGCTAACTTCAGCGTCCTGGTCCTAGTCTTCTGCACTCTACTGCCGTCTGCCGTTTGGAAGAACGAAAGAGCTCGTTAATGGCTTTTAACAGGTAATCTTTAGTTTCGGACCCCCGGTAAGCTAACCATGGATAAATCCAAATAAGAAAAAAAAAGTCTTTAGCTATATGTTTTATTTATTTTTTTGATCCTTCACAAATAAGAGAAGGACTCAAATAGGCCTGCATAGTTCTGTGTTCTATTTAAAAGTAGGCATACACGTGCCAGTGTTTTTTATCCTATTCATAAGAGTCTGGTGTTTTCCTTTGTTATAACAGGCAAAAACAGCAATAAAATATCAACAGTTTTTTGTAGTTCTATAATTTCATAAATGCAATAAACTATAGTTAATTTATATATAGTATAACTATATGGCTCTTTTAACAGTAAAGATTGCACCCCCTGGAGTTTTCACAAGAGTATCTACCAAAACTATTTTCGGCACATTGATCAACAACCACAGGTGTCTACCAGTGCTTCCCCTCTGTATTGACTTCTAAATACTTTTTGAAAGATATCTGAGTTCTGTCAAAATGTATAGCAAAAAATTAAGCTTGGGTTTTGTTGTTAGTTAGAGAAAATGCGTTTAAAATATTTCCTGCTAACAGCTAATGTTGCTCGTGGTAACATAATGCCTGAAGGCAGTGTAGGTGCTTGCGTTACTATGGTAACCCGGGGCGTCAGTACGGTAAATGAAGCTGAGTGTGCCGGGATGTGTCAGGGACAACAGTTGGACCGTATACACTGTTGTACTGTAGCTGAACACAACGAAACCAGAAAAGAGGCTTGAAACATGGACAACTGTGATTTGGAGAAGCTCTCTGTGTCTCGTGGGAAGCTCCATCCAGCCTTCACTCCGGAAGTTACAGACTACAAAGTGACAGTGGAGAGCAGTGTCAATAAAGTGACTCTGAACCTGCTCACTAGTGACTCTGGGGCTTCATACAGTATTGTGAGTACTGTGCAGTAAATGATGTGACATTTACCTCTGATTTGTCAGCTAATACGTTAATTTAACCTCGTTTTTTTATAATGATTTCAGCTCTTTGGTGACGGTTCCAGCAGCATTAAACTGAATGATGGGTTGAACAGAGTAGAAATCGAGGTGGTAGCTGAGGATGGCACCATAAAGAAATACTGCGTGGAAATCACCAAGCTGTCTGCAAAGATTGCAGAGCTCAGTAATCTCACTGTGGACGGAGATATTCCACTTCATCCTGCATTTTGTAGGAAAATCTACGAATACAATAGTGAGTCCAGGCTTAATTTACTATCACCTGAACTGCCACACTGGGTTAAGCAGGTTATATTAGAGTTATACTGCCTTGTTTTGCCATTGTTCATTTTAATGTAGTAAATACACTAATACATTAAAAGTTAATACATGAGTAACTATATCCCATGATCGTAATTCTTCTATCAAAAGATGCAGAAAAAAATATACATATACAATAACACATTTCTGAGCATTAGAAATATTAGATAATATTTCTTTTTCTTGATGTTGCTGATTTCTGTTGCCCTCATTGTAAACTTTTATCACCAGGTATTGTTCCCTTTCACTGTAATGCCGTGACACTGCTTCCCACGGTGCCAGACAAAAACATAAAAGTTACCGTGAATGGGTCAGACAGCTCACAACCAGTCCATCTGAATTTTGGAGACACTGTGGTGGAGATCTCAGTCTGTTCAGCAGATGGCAGTAATTCACAGGTAGGATGAGACATGAATAGACGACTGCTCATTATCATATAGGCGTTAATGATATGATGCACGGCTTTATGTGTGTTTGATTACCACAATGAAGTGACTAAATTATATTTCAAAATACCTTCATAGCTTTGCAGCTCACCTCGTCTTTGCCTTACTACTTACCTTGTGACCTACACTAATCTTACATTTAAAAGTTTCACACACTTGTTCCACACATGAATAATAGTATATAGGTCAATACAAATTGAATACAGATGGTTTGGATTGTTTTAGATTCTGTAAGGCTGTGCTGTCCTGCTACAGTGGTGCATTTTTTAAATTAAATCTGACTCTAACTGTCAGGTGTATACAGTGTTGGTGACTCGAGAGCTAATTCCCATGGCCGTGACCTTCACTGATGGGAAGCAGCAGCTGGACTATGAATGTCCAGTGTCCCTGACTGCTTTTTATAGGCCTGTATCTATCAACCACAGGTGAGACTTGAACAGGAAGATTTATGAGAAAATGTTATCAGTACTAGTAAGAGCAGACACCCCCTTTATCATTTTCACTTTAACAGCATTTCTTCTGTGCTAAGTGCTTTACAGTTGATGCAAGTGTAAAACAAAAAATCAAAAGTAAAATACATTAAACCAACAATCATCACAGTTTCTCAGTTTACCAATAGAAATTGCCACTAACTCCCTAATTTAGCTGTTTTGTTTAACTTCGGTTAATTATAGCCATTGGATATAAAAAAATGTTATATGATGTTTTTGATTTGCAGTGACCCAAAACACATCTTCTCAAGGCCTTATATTGAGACGCTGACACGACGTTCAAAAGTTGACCCACTTGGAGATTGTCCTCTGGGAGACGGCTGGAAGGTTGTTGAACTGGATCTTGACAGGGAGATGTCAGATGCTCTGGTCAAGTGCTTCTTTATTTACCGAGGTAAAGCCTGTAATCTGTTTTTTCTAAAGCAAACCTGCTGTTTAGGCAAAGCTCTTACTGGTTGAGTTAAAGGTCAATGGGTAGAGTAATAGACCCACTGTTATTTCTGCCTAAAGCTGAGTAAAAAAGCAAGTGAGGAGGAAGGTAAATAGTTTGCTAACATTGCAAGGACATGAATTTCACAATTATTGATGAATAAGAAAAAGTTATTTGCTGCATTCAGGTAACTGATTCATATGCTCAACCATTTTTTAAGATCAGTTGAATTATTTCTTCCTCTGAAACAGCTCTACCTCTAAGAAATGCTTGTATAACTACATTGTTAAAATGCTAACTACACTTTGACTTAACTCCCAACAGTTCTGATTACACCACCACTATACTATCATGTAACATGATGATACTGTAGACAACCATTATGTTCCTGTAATGAGGGGGATACTATTACTTAACTAAGACCTTGTGTATCCAGCTGGATATTAGATCAGGCCTTTATATCCAGCAGGCTTTTCTCTGGTTAGTCAGATGTGTATTTCTAGACAACCTAGATTTATTTCAGATATATTTTATTTTCCAGAAATTGCAGACCTTACTTCTAGGTAATTAGATAGAGTTGCACCAGAACAAAATGCAATAGGCTTTTTTTACTACAGTAGTAGTTAAATACAGTTATTTAAACATAGTTTGCTCAATTCATCCTGTAAAAAAGATGCAAACTTGTGGTTAGCAATGCAGTAGCATCGACCCCTAGTGTGTGATTTAATGTGTCTGTGATGTTTTTTTAACATAGGATGTGACAGTGTGATGAAGCTGTCTGAGCTGGGGTCACACTCTCTGGACTGTCCACACAGGCCCACGGAGGACCTGGATGCAAAGGTCAATATATAAGATTAAACAGCGCTCTGCTTTGCCAAAATCAATGCCCGACCTCCACTCTGCTCATCCTTTATTTACAAGCCAGCGCTCCCTTTATGGTGACTAAGTGCCGGTTTAACTTCCAGAGTAAAAGTATCTTGTGTTTGTGTGTGTGTGTGTTTGTGGTAACACAGTTGAGAGTGGATAAAACAATAATTTGTGTGCAGTGAATGTGTGCAGGTTTTTATGGAGCGGGTGCAGAGGTGTGTTAGGGTTGTTGCATTTAATAAATTGTTATCATACCTTGACCAAGAAACAAGAGGAAGATGAACCCAGCAAACTCCAGAGCATGTAAATGCACCTCACATATGTTCATGTTCATTTACAGGATGTCACAGAGACAAGCTGGTATAAGAGGCTCTTTGCATCATCCAGTTGTTTGGAGATAGAGACTAAACACATATTGGAGGTAATAAATCATTCCTGTTATTTAACTCTGCATTATCAGTAAACTTTCTCTAATTGTTACAAATTCCATGTTATTCCCATCTCACAGTGCAAATGAAATTCAGGGCCAAATATAGAGTCAAAAAAATCAATTAAATCCTCATTTGTTAAGAAAACAGGAACTGCCCTTCGTGATTCTGATACTGTTATATATGTACATCTTCCATAAAAGATCTTGTTGTAAACAAAAGTAGATCTCTGGTCTTTAGTTTTTGATCAAATTAAAATCAACAATATTCTTGAGAAAACATTTTCCACGTGAAAGACCACATCCTTAGATACTTTTATGTAAATTTACATCCCTAAATGAGATAGTATTTGAGAAAATATCTTTCAAGTCAAGGATTACATCAAGGCTGTAAAGGTGAGTACACACTTTTCTTGAACATACCAAGCTATATAGTATAGACTGGGATTAAGAGGATTTATTTAAATACATTCTTGCCTGCTACTGTAGGATTGTAAATCATAATATAGTTCATATAGTCATCACCCCTACCTGTATAATCTCATATCTGATTCAGCTTTACTGCTTGGCCTGTTGTGCTTCATGGGTGGATAATTGTTTTCTTTCTCTGCTACAGGTGCGTAACTGGGAGAAAAGACTACAAATGACATCAGGAGAAGACCATGTGGATAAACTGTGCGCCTTGGCACAGGATCACCTGAACCTCTACCGGCAACACCTGCCAAAACCAGGCATGTAATACTTTCCAAACCAAGAGTGTAGGATCAGGAGTTAAATGGAAGTCATTTATCAAAATTTGTTGGAAATCAATACCAACTTACAACCCCCTGACTTTAATAACCTTCTCACCCTCTACATTTTTACGCCTATAATTCGCCACGAACATTACTATAATAATAAAAAACGCTGTTTCATTAACCCTTTTTCTTGGGGGGAATTTTTGTTTTTTTTGAGCCAAAAAAAAAGTGTACAGGCCAGAAAGAGTGTCAAAAACTATATTCATCACAATTACCAATTTTCTGTACATATTATATTTCTTATAAAATGCAGCTAAGTCAATTACCATCCACTTTAACAGAGAGCTTCTTGAGTTTCTTTTGTATCCTGCAGCTAAATAACAAAACTGTCTGCTGAGCATTTGAACACACCCTTGGCGAATGGACAGAAGAGTCATTTTCTTTGCCCTGCCTTGGCACAACAGCTCAGCTTCAGCCATTAAAAAATACATGAAAATGGACTCGTTAGCGGTTGCCTCCGGAGCTTCTTCCTCTATCTGACGTGCCAGACACTCAAGTTACTGCTCGTCTTTTCTCAGCTACTTGTTCCTTGCTAATTGTTTGATGACTCTGAGACGGGTCATTCGAGACTGATCCCAGAGGACTGAATGAAAGTCACTGTGACTGAACTGAGATGCGACGCCAGGGAGAGAGAGGGGGGAGAGGATGACAGAGTCAGGGAGCACAGTTAATCTTCACCTCTTATAATATAAACAAGTTTTTTCTGTTGTATGAATGTATCACTTGTGTAGATATTGTCAAACTTTAATTCTTAATATTTAAAGAAAATAAATACTGCATATGATATATTAACATTAGGAGCGTGCGTACATGATAGGCCCACGGAACATTTTCATTAACTGAGAGGGCTGTTTTTTGGGGTTTTTTGGGTAGGTTTTGTAATATTTACTGGAATATAAAAGCTGTGGCATGAAATGTTTAAGTAAATACATATTGTCAGCTATTATACAGTTAGAACTTATGCTAAAAATTAAACGTAGATGATCACATTATCCTTTGTTTTAAATACTGATGAATTTTCCTGAAAATAGAAATTTTGTGGTGATATCAACCCAGTTTTAGACATTAAAACTACACATAGTAGCAGACAAACCCTGAGAAGATCACCAATTAAAATTATTATAATTAATTTTTTTTAACTAAGTTTGATATGTAGCCAAACAGAAGAGCTGAACTCTCATTTGGTTTCTGCAGCCTATTTTATTTGTTAAGTTTGTCATCTTACTTTTTGTTCTTTTGTAGTTAAATCTTTACATTTTAAATGGCTCTGGGCTTTTTGTAGCAGACACATAGTTTGTATTTCTTGTTTTTTTTATAGTTAAAACAGAGTGTTAAGAATTTAAAGGTTTAAGCTGTAAAATGGTAAATTTAGCAGTAGACAGTAAACACACTCCTGTGGTTTCTGTTGCCAGATGCAGAGATTTTGCAGAGGCTTTTCAGGTTGTACGCTGTTTATTTCTCACATTTTCACAGGGGACATGTTGCAGTATGAGGATGGCCAGTCTCCTCTGCATAACCTGGAGCAGGCAGCTGTCCATTATGCATCAGCTATCAGACTCAACTCCAGAGATGCCAGACTCCACTTCCTGTTGGGTCTTGTTCTGGAGGAGCAGCACTTTGCCACAGAGATGTATGGCCTCCAGCAGAAGGTAGGAAGGTTTTGCTCAGATGCTGAGCTGTAGCAGAACAAGCAGACTACATACTGTTGTGCTTCAAACATTTTTATTTAAAGATATTTTTATTAAAATTATTTTCAGCGCTGATACTGTGAAATTCGAAAATAGTGAATTGTGCAGCTGAGAGCAACCCAACCTCTCACTTTTTCTTTCCTTGGTCTCCAGACTGATAGGGACAGAGATGAATTAAGCGACGCCAAATCAACAGCACGTCAGGATGACATCCTGGCTGTGTGTAAACTCCACGGTTTCCTCGGCACGCCCACAGTGGAGAACCAGCTTCAGGCCTTGGATAAAGAGTATCAGCAGCTCAGAGAGCAGGGACAGTCCAGCAAAGCAGACTATGTTCAGACTCTCTACATCTGGCTCTCCAAGAAATCTGGCAAGGTAAATGTGTCATACTGTGGGTTGCTAAGTTTACTTTACTTGCTCTAATTAAGAGCACCAGTGAAACACCTAAAAAGCAAATGATCATGTATAATGTGATACAATTTTTGACACTGCAAACACCTGTTATGTTGTTGCTTGAGCACACATCTGTGTCTATTAGTGGTGAGAAAATTACTGAGAGGCCAGTATAGACAAGCAGCTTCTGCAATCTCACCGCTCTGTGTCTGTCTCTCTCAGATCAATGTCTTACACATCAGAATACATCAGGTGGCCTGCTGTATGACCTTTGACTTATCTGATAGGAGTGCTACAGGACATTAAGACGTTACAGGCATCACAATATTTTAAAACCACACTAATAATGGTCTGTAATTGCGGATTAATTAGTAGCTTTTGATCATTTTGCAAATTAAGTGGATTTGATTTTTAGAACCAGAATATCTTGCCATTTTCCACTGCTATAGCACAGCATTCTGCCAGAAACTGTCACAGGTTATGCATACTTAAGTTATGCATTTTTATGTAGCTTGTTGTGTAATATAAGAGACTGCTGTGACACATAGCTATTGTTCTGTAAAGCTGTTTGGATTAAAGCCCCCACTAAATAATTACTCATCACTAAATGGCAGATGAAACTGAACTCCCTACTCCCTGGTTGCAGGATAGCGGTTCAGCTGTGCGGGACGAAGAGAACTGTGTCCACCGAGCTCTGATGAAATACCTGGACGCCTGGTCTCTGAGTCCAGACAGCTGGGAGTACAACCTCCATGTAGGAAGGCTGCTGCTGCTGCAGGGGAGGAGCAGGGAAGCCCTGCAGCATCTCCAGAGCGGCTTGGCACTGCGCCCTTTACATCCGGCACTCAGGTCAGATCACAGAAGTATTGATGGTAGTAGAAGCAGAAGCACAATGCTTTTCTGTGTCACTGTAACATCAGATAACCAAACTTTCAACCTGCTCTTCAAATGCTCCCTCCTCTACAACCTCTATATGATATCATATGATCATATACGGATTGGGGAATAGAAAAAAGCATAGTTACAATGTGAGGAGAGGCCTGGCAGTTCATCAGGGTAAATGGGGTCAGGATTAACATGTAAAAGCAAAGAGTAGGAGCTAGCTTTGTATTCAACATCTCTTCTGTGTTCCTTTTCTCAGATTCTTCACTGGGCTGGCTCTGCTGCAGCAGGAGCAGAAAGCCTCTGTGGACACAGAGAAAGAGGCTGCTCTGTTCTTACAACAGGGACTGGAGCACTTTGTCAGCCAGCGCTGCAGCAAGAGGTGTGCATTTGTGTGTGTGTGTGTGTGTGTGTGTGTGTGTGTGTGTCTGTGTATGTGTGTGTGTGTGTCTGGTGGAGGTGGATGCATTCAACGAGACAGTGAGAGAGTGAGAGGGCATGGCAGTATCAGTAATATACCAGGATGTTCTGTTTAAGCCTGCAGGAGGAGGAAGAAGAAGACCATCATAGTCTACAGGAACACACTGACATAACATCTGCAGTGTCACTTATACACAGGGTTTTTTTAATAGACATTTTAAAGTCTTGATATCGATATAGGTTTTTCACAAACCACCATCCTTTTCAGCAAGTGGGCAAAACAATAAAAAACTGAATTGAAAGGGGGGAACGTTTTAGTGAACATTATGTGATCTGATTCTTAACTAGTTGAAAAAGAGGTGAGTAAATTTTTGGATTGACTGGTCTCTGTGATCTATAATGAAAGACATTCTGTTCCTTGGATTTGTTTGTTTTGCTTTTATGCAAGTTCCTTGTGGTCGTCATGGCTGTTTTTTCTGTGCTGTCATACGTTTTTATGTTTTTCTCTACAGCTGGGTGGAGCAGGATCCATCAGAGCCTCTGTCCAGCCTCAGCACACAGTTCCTGCGAGGCCTTCTCACTCTGGGACAACTGCAACACAACGTACTGCCTGTGAAGGCCATGGGTGCTGAACAGGTTTATCACACGTATGTTACAAACCAGAAGTTTTAAGTAAGACTTCCACAGATTTTTTTAAGGGTCATATTTTCTCTCTACTCCGTGTTTGTGGTGGCTCTCAGCTCCAGTTAGCTCTCACTCATCTCCATAGTGAAGGTGTGATTCAAAGAAAAGTCTCAACATTCACATCAGTATGAACCACTTTAATAAGTGTTTGAGCGCTACATGAAAAGCCTGTGTCTGCTCTGTTTCTGTGTTGGAATGCTTCAGTGTAGCAGTGCTGACTGCCCAGAGTGTGAGTCAGTGTGTGTGTCGTGGCGAGGTGAGCGGGCAGCTGGAGTGGGTGTTGCTGCATGCTCACTTCGCCCTGCTGCAGAGGCTGATCCAGCAGGGTGAGCCCCAGGCCAAAGATGGCACCAGCAGGCAGTCCCTGGTGGCGAAGAGATGCCAGGCCCTCACAGCTCTCATACGCCTCACATCTATCCCCCCCTGCCAGGAGCTGCTGGACATGCAGGAGAAGGTAAGAGTGTTCCGTTGGGCAACGAAACATTCAAAATGTGTATTTTATTAGCATCTCTGTTTTTGTTTTCTCTTATTTTTCTGTTTTGCAAAGTTAACAAACCACAGATTTCTGTTTTGGGTTCAGAGAATTCAGACTTTACCTTCTTCCTACCTCTCCTGCTGCTTTGTACAGGCATGCCAGCTGGCAGTAGTGATCACACCACGGGACAGCCACGCCCTTTTTCTCTTAGGTCTGGCACAGCTAGCTCAATATGACAACAACCCAAATTCAGGCAGGTCAAACGAAGCCAGAACTGATGCCTGCCTCAGCTTCCAGGCCAGCATTGAGCTGGAAAACAAGACTCAGAGCGGAGAGCCTCCTGAACAGCTGAGCAGTGAGTCTCTGTTGTGTACTTACTGTCTTTGGCATTAAGGTCTCAGAAACACAGCAAACTAACAGAGAATTACATAGAGATTGGCCTCATCTTACACTGATGTAAAAATCATATGCACAGCATTGGTTTCATGACAATTCAGGCTGTATATGATATGGTAACCTGAGCAATTCCTAAATGATAGATGTGTCCCCGCTGAAACACTTTATATTTAACAATTATGATAGACTTTTGAAAATGAACTCTACACCCACATTAATCATCCCCTGTTTGCTCAGAACAAAGGTGGTGGCAGGACCGGCACAAGGCTGAAAATGAGAAAGCTGCCAAGCAGTCCATCACCCAACCAGCAGGAGTGAAGGGGCCTTCTGACACCAGTGTGGCCAAGAGAGGAGCTAGGCGGGGCAGAGGAGGGCCTGGTCAAGGGCGGGTGGCAGCAGCTGTAACCAAAGCTCCTGCTCCTGCAACCCCAGCCCCCATCAGGGGAGCGAAAGCTGCCGGTCCTGCAGCCAAAACCCCTGCAGCCAGGTGAGTCACACTGGCAGCCTGAGTCAAGTGTGTGGCAGACCTGTGATGTGGTTGCCTGTGGATGTTTGTTCACATCTATTTATTCGTGGAAGATTTCGTCTGGACACAAATGTATTTGACTGTTTGACCTGCTACATTTTTATGCCAAGTACAAACACAGTCCATGACTGTTTATCGATCTGGGGAGCTTCACAAGAACAAGCTTTAAGTTTGTTTCCTTGTAGAGGTTGTATGAAAAGTGGATTCTTTGAATGAAGGAAACATTCACATATCTTGAAAAGTTTGAGGACTATGTGTACATATGAGTGTATATGCACATTAGAAAAACATTACAAAACTTAGACGTTAACACTGACAGAAATGTGATATGTATGTCATATTATATCTAACTCAGATCTGAAATGTTTTCTCTCCTGTAGGGGGAGAGCTGGAGCAGCAGTCAAGCCAGATGGATCAGGTAAAACTGGCAATAAACCTCAGCTCCCCCCTAGCAAGTCTAAACAGGACTGTTGCCCCATTACTGTTGAGACAGCGGAGGGTAAGTAAGGCATGGCAAAAGCACTGAGTTCCCCAAAGTCTTGTCATGATTTAGGGGAAACAAATCTTAGTTTTAAACTGAATATAATGTAATATATAAGCTCAAAGTTCATGACATAAAAGACAGAAAGAAATGTGGGGGGGGGAAAGGGGAGTTGATGCACGTTGCATTAACCAACTTCAAATTCACCCTAGAAATATATAAAATTCCCAATCCTAATGATAACTGTTCAAATGTGGATGATGTGACGTCACATTGCATCATCACACCTTACACTGTTTCAGGTACGGTAACTTAATTCACTCCTTTTTGTAAGAACATGTAAACATTAAACAGGTCAAGAGGCATGACATTAAAAAAGTTGCAGTTTCACTTTAGATAACAATTGTGTCATTGTGAAAGCTAATTTATAACACAGCATGAAATAACATACGTCTTCCCTGTTTATCAAAGGAGGTAATTCTACTTTATGTCTAGTTGCAGAGCCTCCTGTGGGAGACATAGTCACTGTGCCCAGTCCGGTGAACCGCAGGTCTCATATCCCACGGCTGGGTCTGGCCCGCGCCCTCTCTCGCTCTGAAGACACCCAGGACCAGGCAAAGCAGCTCTACCAAGAGGTCATCTCCATGGCACCAGGGGTCAGCTCTTATCTCTTACATTTAGATTTCAGGCATTTCCTCAATGGTTTTACAACGCAGCTTACAATGGCTATAGAATTACATCACCAGTTTCACACCCATCCAACTGTGACTCCAGTCTTGGTGATTAATTCCAGTGGAATGGTCACATGCTCCTCTGTTGGATTAGACAATTACATAACATTTGGTTTTATTGAAAAAAAAAAAAAAGATCTGTAAGTGGTAGAATATGTGGTGATCAAGACAAGAGAGCTGTTGCTTCCTGAGTGGTTTCAGACTAAATGATGTCTCATGGCTAAGAGACGATCTGTATGTTGGGGGATTTAACATGTGATTTTTAGGATAACCTGAATAACTTGCAAGTATAGTTGTCATTCATACAGACATAAGAGCAGCATGTCTGGTGTCGATTTCCCTCAACTGATGTAATCCAAACAAAATGTAGCTAAGGAATTGCCTGGCTGTCTAGGTCCACGATGCCTACATTGAGCTTGTGCAGCTGCTGGAGCCGTCGGACCCACAGGCTGCAGTGGAGGTGTACTGCAGATTCCCTCTGAAGCCTGTGGGGGAGCAAAGCTTCGATGATGCCTTCATCACAGGAGAGATCGTCCGCATGCTGATGATGCTGGAGCAGTACGACCACCCACACCTGAGCCCCAGTCTGGTGGCACACGGCAAAGTCATGGGCCTAAGTGATTACTATTACTATATTATGAGTACTGTATTAATTGTAATATTAGTCTTGGAAGAAGTCAAAACTCAACAGTAGTAGTTAGCAGGAATAAATGTTTTTAAAGTTTAAGCAAACAGAATTTGCAGATTACACATTAAGATTGTCAGTCACAGAAAAATGCAAACTGACTTTCATATTATTTTGTTAAAAATAAAATGGTGACATTCTTTACACCATGCTATATGACAATGCCCAGCTATCTTGAATGACAAGCACTTACTATTTGCAAACACTGGTCTACCAACATTTTCCAGTTCATCACCAGGTCATCTATATTTAATAAATGTGTTGTTTAAATGCAGTGTTGTATTGAAATCATGTAGCCAGGCGCATGTGACTTGACATCTATTTATAGAGATGTATCACACTCAACTGGTGCGGTGGCCAGATAGATGGCACAACACATGACATAGAGAGCATACATGCAGCATGATGTCAGATAAATAAGTGCCTGCATAGGGCAAGTCAGGTTGGACTCATTTAGTCGTCTGAAGATGTTCAATATATTATTACATAAAACATCTGAAATGTTTGATTTAAAATCAAATAAATACCATTTAAAAAATTTAAAACACACTTCAAACAACATGACAGACACTTTTGTACTAATCTGTGGCTGTGTTTGTAGGTTGCATAGAGAAATACATCGACATCTTGGATGGAAAGTCCATGACCAAGCTGCTGAAAAGTGTCTACGCGAGGATCCATGACAAACGTGAGGACGATGAGGATCTACAGGACTTCTTCAAGTTCAAATGCTGGACATGATGCTTGTAACCTTCTAACAAATGTATTAATCCTTTTGGATCCTGAAGTGACTCATAGTTTGTTTACTCTACATCCAAAAGAAACGTTTTGTCTTCAGCTGATAAGACTCTTACTGTGTTCATACAGACAGTAGTTCTCTTGACTTTACTTACTCTTGATGTCATAAATAAGCCTTTCATATTGGATAGGGGACACTGAGAAAAAGGGTAATTTTTCGCTCCAAACACACATTTAATTTGAAAACACAGAGTTCTCATTAAAATGTCATATCAAAAGTGACAATTTGAACAATAGACAAAACTCGAGTAAAACATTCACCAATAGTGCAACAAAAGACAGGTGTTTCAGTAAGCATCCTACAAAAATGGTAATAGATAAAGAAATCAAATCTTGATCCCCAAAGTATTATTCCAAGATTAAATGACTCATTTATCCATCCTAGCAGAGGCTTTTTGATAATATGGGAAATGTATCATCGTGTTACAAGGGTATTTCTCTGCACTAGAGGACAACATTGCCTCCAAGGCTCAGTCAAGCACTTTCCCGGTTCATATGAGTTAAATTATTTTCTGGCAAGATAAGTCTAAAGATGAGAATCAGCTGTATGAAATCTATATGGACAGCTGCAAAGACCTGCAGTAGGAAATCGTTGTCTTCAAATAAAAGATCATCAATCCAAAGATGACCAGGAGTACAATTCAGCCTCAGAAAAAGGCAGTGATTTAAACACTATTGATGCATCTGTGTTGTTGCATCTTGTTTTGTACAGGGCTGCACAGACCATCAGTCTTTGTTGTCGTCCGCTTTTTCACACCATGTGGAGTTTGGTGACAATGAGCACGCGGACAGACTGGTCAAAGCCTGAACACACACACAGGCCCTGTTTGTCAGGACTCCAGTCCAGGCTTGAGATTGGCTGAGTGGACAGAGTGACGTTCTGTAAGAGGTTGACAGTGCCAGCTACGCCCACATCCCCGCCATCTGAGTCCTTCTTGCTTCTCTGAGCAGGATACTCGCTGGAAATGACATCAAAACACAATTAAAATATTTTCCAGTTTATAGTTAATCAAAAAAAAACAAAAAACCTGATTCCTGTTTAACAAAAATAACTTACTATTTCCACACATGTAGGTTGCCTGCTCCCCCTGCAGTCATAAAGATGTCTCGGTTTTGAGGCAAATGCTTCACCTGCCAGACGGTCGACTTATGAGCCTTAAATAAAGAAGAGAGATCTTTTACTTAATTTACTATTAAATCAGTAATGGCAAACTTCATTCTTAGCACCTTTCAAGACATTGTAAGCCTGCGTCGAAAATCTCTTAGATACTTTAATCTGATGAGGGGAAAATTATATGGTCTTACACAGTTATGATTGCAGCTTTTATCTGTAGTGTGATCTCTTCTATTAGGCCGTATTCACCTGCCCGCACCTTTACCAATGCTCCACTTTCCTTGTGTAAACTGACAGAACTGCACTGGTGAGAGCTATTACTTTGCCTGTACATATAAAGAGCACCTCCAGCAAATAGTTTGAGCATTGTTAAATGGGTTTATTCCACTGTGACTGATTTCAAGAAACGATGTGGTAATGCAACACAAATATGATGAAATCACCATAAAAAAAACAAAACTGTATCCCACTTTAAAAATTCTAGTAAGAATATAGCAAATGGTGCCTTTAAAATCCACTAGCTGCAAATTCTCATCTAGAGTATAGTTTAGAGATGTTGATTATAATATATGTTGATAATAATATATAAAAGAATATAATAAAAATCCAATGCCTCAGCCACGTGTTAAGACTTCTCTGTAATGCTACACTCATATCTTCTTAGACCAAAAAATATATCTGGTGGAACCTTATGATTCATGGTTGGAGACACGGATGTGCCAATTGTTGATCTCTCAGAAGAACTGGACAAATATTTCGAAAGCTGAGGCCTCTCATCTCTCAGACCATGCAAACACTTGGCGAGCTGGGCTGTGCACTAATACCAGTTTAAGTGTGTTTTTCTAGCATTTTCCCACAAAACGCCACACTTCTCTCTCCTAGCTGGCCCAGTGTCATTTTTGGCCAGTGTCACAAAGCCACAGAGAATGTTAGACAAACACAACCCCAAACACTTCCAGCTGTGTAAACGGGCAAAACGACGCGCACCCCATTTCCCTCTGTCCCATACAAATGTAAAACTAATAATAATAATAATGATACTAATCTTTTGACGTTATTCCATTCGTAGGAGCCAAACATCCGTCTGGCTCTCTTCACCCAGGTCAATTACCTTTTCGGAAACAGAGGCGAAGCCCTTGGTCGGGTGCTGGGTCCTCATGTCAAAGACGTGGAATTTTCCCTCCAGGGAGGTGGCCACCAACTTGTTCATGTTGATGTCTTTCCTGTCAAACTCTACACCGCATACCTGGTCATGATGTAAGAAAAAATAACAGTCACTCCCTGGGCATTTATCACATGGCAGGGCTCCACTCCAAGTTTTTCCATACAACAGAATCTGTTGAAATGGGCATAATGACCCCTGGCAGGTTCATCTACATTCAAGAGGTGATGAGTAAGAGACACGACTATAAAAATCAGTGCACTGACTTCAGACTTCCCCTGTGGTTTTATTCTAAATTGCGCTGGGAAGCCATTTTCAGCTCTGTCTCCACATCTGTCCCTGTTTTTGTCTACTGTATGATTCAAGTGCAGGTTGCAGTGCAAAAGAAATGACGTATGACTGGACAGTTTATCCTAATAACAACATCGGTTTTCAATATGAGAACTACTCTTTGTGTTTCAGGGCTGAGTTGGCTAAATCACACTGTCAGTTTGAGTCCCTGTTTCATTCTGAAAAGGTTGTAATTTTCTTCCTGTGGTGCCTCACTGGCTAAATATTTGACAAAATCAAGAGGAAAATCTTCGCCTGAAATGTTTAACAACTTCACAAAAATCACATGCAACAGAGGCTGTCACACCACTTGTTGGCAGATTTACTTTATGCTTTACCATTTCAATACAGGTGTTCACTTTACCCCATTTTTAATGTTGGTTTCCCACCGTAGAGACATATTTCGCAGGTCAAAGAGTTTGATGTCCCCATTGTCATAACCAGCACACACACACCGGTCTTGATCATTAAAGGCATGACCTGTGATGAAAAGGTCAAAGGAAAATGAACACTGTTTTCATTCATAACAAACGCACAAGACCCTCTTTCAACCCTGAAAGCTTATATTTTTAATATTTAAGAAAAATATTTTACTCACCAAATGCAACAGTCCAGCAGTCCCTCTTGGTTTCCCCTTCCATAGGCTCCATGTTGGCTACAGGTGAATCTTTCTGTCTGGGATCCCACACCTTTACTGTCCCTGTAACACCCCAAGGAAAAAAATGACATCTCAGCTTACTTAAAAATGAGATAATTTTGATTTCAAAGATTCACTCTAGGATCTACTTTTTGTCTTTACATCAATGGTTTGAAGAGGTTTTAATTGTAAATGACATCAAACCGTCTCTGCTTCCGGTGACTATCTCAGGGGCGCCATCTCCAATCCCCAGACCACCAACACCGTCGATACTATTCACTATTTCTTTGTGGGCCTTTACACTGTACACTGGCATTTCAGGTATCTCCAGATCCCTGTGGACAACAGAAGCATCTGCACTGAATGAACCAGCAGACTTAAAAACACGTTCAGTGTGAACTCATTTTCAATTCAGTCAGACAGCAACTCCATTAAGAGGCCAGTTGGCCATTTCATGCTACTAGTGGCAAGACACAGATGGTGTGACATCAGTGGGTGTGGATAAAATACCATATATTGAGATTTCCGTCAAAATCCCCAGTTGCTATGTTTCTTTGTTGAAGAGATGTTGCCCCAAATGTCCCACACTTTATGGGCTTCGGCTTCTCAACCTAAAATATAAGAGTAACAAGGTTTTCTTTCACTCAAAGAATGGCAAAATTAAACAAGCAGTGAAATAGCAGTATAGAAGGAACCATATACTTATTTTTGGTCAGTCTTGACAAATTTGGTAACGGCAAATAGCCTAAATTTAAAAACTACATGTAAGGATAAAAGAAATTAGAAATGTTTGTCAAAGTTGATTTAATTGAAATTTCCCAGACATGATCAAACATTTACTTACCAACCAATAATTAATACTGACTCTCATGTAGCTGCGCACTGATGTCTGCTAGATGTCAAACTATATATTTATAAGAACATGTCTGCTTTGACTGTCAGGAAGCTGCAGTGCTCACAGACACTACTTTCTTTTTGATATTTTTCTTTTTACTTACATGGGTCAAGTAATGTGGCCATTGTGTTGCGCAAATCAAGTAGGAATGCAAGGATTGTTGTCCCTCACACTTTAGAGATATGTTAAAGTGTCTTTAAGCACTTTGTCTCACAGTTTGCAGTGCATTTTGACCAGTTGGCACAAGGAAAGTGGAGAGTTGGGAGAAGGGACTGGCTGGGATAAAAACTCTCTCATCATTAAGACTTCTGAGATTTTGTCACTGACACTGACTTTTTCCCTTTTAATGAGCTGATATTTGACTCTGATGCTGGCTTTTAAATGTCCTCTACGTAGTTCCACCACAGGCCAAACTCTGAACACCTGTAAATGGTTAGCAACCTCTCAGATCCTAATTTTACAGCTAATTAGCACTTTATGAAGGACAGGTGCACCGGGAAGGCCAAAATGACAGTTATACTGTACATTAGCATAATCTGTTCTTAAAAGTAATAATATAATAGGGGGGTGTTCAAAAACTTTTGACTACTAGAGGTCATTTGTTGCGTGTTGCTATGGAGACAACAACCTAGCAAGACTTTTCTAGAAACCTTGGATAAGCCAGATATAGAATGAGATAGATAGAGGCAAAAAAGCAAACAAGAGTAGCATGTTAAGGTGTTATTTACCTCCTTGATAAGCTGAGCCTCCCCTTGTTTCACTTCATATATTTGCATTACTCCGGTTCCTCTCGGAAAGTTCCCCAGACAGACAAACTTCGCGCTGCACGGAATCCATTTAGTGTCGAAAACGGTGTAGTTCAAGCTCTTCTGAATATGCGCAATAATCTGAGGTTTTGATAGAGGCGATGACATCTTTGCTGATTTGGAAATATTCTATAAAACGGCCGAAAAGCTCTTGAAAACTAACAGGACAAACGTTCAGCGGTGCATTTCGCTGCCAAAACAAATGAGACCCATGTAGCGCGGCTGCCTAAAGAGATGCCTGACAAAAAATGTTATCTCCCGAGTTAATGTTGACATACATAGGCAATTTATCCCAATATTCCACTGAATAAAACTAAACTTGAGTAAACAACTGAGATATATTTGTCAATAATTACACCATTATTTCTATTATTAATTATTTTCACTCTACAGGCACTAACGCGGTGGCAGTTTGGGTCCTTTCCGCCGCACGAGGGTAGCTCTCGTGCCACTGTGGCCTCAGTCTGCTTCAGTTTTGACTCTTTAAACCGATTTTTAAAAACTCACTTCAGGATGGACATCGATAAAAGTACAGTTCCTGTCGCCGGCGCTGCCACGGAGAGTAAAGATGACACAGATTCTTTCACAAAGGTCAAATCTAAAAAGACTCAGAAGCGAAAACGTGAACAAGCTGGAGCGGACATGGACACAGAAGAGCCCGTGGCAGTCAAGCGGCCGCAGTTTCCACCGATCTCAGGCGACAAACTAAGGGTAACTAATCTGTGTGTACATGTGCTTTGTGTATTGTCTCAACTTTATCCAACGTGAGCGTTTATTTAATGTCATTTCTTTTCATCACACGTTAAATTAGTTATTATTATTAACGTACAGTAGTTTAGTAGCTCAGTCTTGTCTGGACTAAACTGTAGTAGCACAGGGGGAGACAAAAACACCTATAATTACTGTTGTGTACATGTTTGAAATTCTTCCAGCACATCGATTGAATATTTTTGGGACTTGCCCTGTTCTGCCAAGTTTGCCTTATTGATTGTTTAGGCTGCCCATGAAGCGCAGGTGAATATGTTGAGTCTATATTTGCTGCCAATCAGTTTTCTATCAATAAACTTCAATCACTTCAGCCCTAGAAAACTGGTTTGTTTCTGTGAGCCGAGGGAAATAATGAACCTGCCAGTGTCATGTATGATAGCTGCAGTCACTGGCTACTGGCTACAATGCAAAACATTGGATAAGCTCATAAAATATTCATAATTAATAACCACCCAGCAGTTCAAGGATTAGTGAGACCACCCACAACTTAAAAACCATCATTACGGATGAATGCATCAGCAATTAAATGCTGAAAAGAACAATCAGTCACGACAAGTCGATTAATTGGGGAAAAAATAGATAGTGAAGAAGTAGAGAAATAGATGAATTGTTAATGAAAATAATCTATAGTTGCAGGTAACTAAAGTGGAATTCTAATAAATCCCAATTTAGTTATACAGAACATGTGTCTTTAATGCTTTTACACAGTATGATTATGTTTCATGTGTGTTTCAGGGACCAGATGAAATGCTCAAAATCGCTGTCCCGGCTCACAGATACACCCCACTGAAGGACAACTGGATGAAGATTTTCACTCCCATTGTCGAGAACCTACAGCTGCAAGTCAGATTCAACCTCAAAACTAGAAACGTTGAAATCAAAGTAAGTTTCCACAGCCCCATTATTTAAGCAATGTTAACACATAATAATGTCTCTGTTTTTCTCTGGTACCCACAGTTTTGTGTGTGTGTGTGTGTGTTTAATATGCCTTCCTTCTTTCAGACATGCAAAGACACACAGGACATTGCCTCCCTCACAAAAGCAGCAGATTTTGTTCGAGCCTTTGTTCTAGGATTCCAGGTTGAAGTAAGTACACTAATGGAAGGCTTTGGTTAACTCTGCATGTTTTCATTTTCCTGGCATTTTTTTTTTGTTTTTGTACTAAATCTGTATTTGTCAGGCCAGTACCCAAGTTTGGGGAGAGATTTAGGATCAGGACTAGATCTTATAATTGGTTTGCTGATATTGAACTTGTCTCAAGTCCAAGTCGTTTACTGCCAATAAAATAAAGTTTCCTCCCTGCTACAGGAAATTTGTTCAATACCCCTTAGCCCATTGTTTAAACAAGCACAAGAATGTATTATCTTTGTCAACTTTCATACATCACACTGGGTATTTGATTTTGGATAAGCAGAAACACTTAGCTTTATAATAGTGTCACAATATTTCATTCTTTGTGTTTTTGTGATTGTGATGTAACACTCACACTTTCTCTTCCCAGGATGCCCTAGCTCTCATCAGATTAGATGAGCTTTTCCTAGAAAGCTTTGATGTCACAGACGGTAAGATCGCTGCACCATGGATCCTTCTCTCTGCTCTGAAACAGGCCACCTTTTATGAACACTTTTCTTTCCCTGATGAAAAAACGAACTAGATGTCTCTCGTGTTTATTTAATTGTTGTCTGTCCTGGCAGTGAAACCTCTGAAGGGAGACCACTTGTCCAGAGCCATCGGAAGAGTAGCAGGGAAGGGAGGGAAAACCAAATTCACCATTGAAAACGTCACAAAGACTCGCATTGTGCTTGCTGACACGTGAGTACGCCCCACCATCATTCCTTCACCGTTACAGTAAAATGATGATCACAATCATTTTGTGGTCACAGTTTTATTACAGTAGAGGTATAATTGACCACGATTAAGCTCTTTTTTTTTTCTTTTTTTAAATCACTTACTTTATTGCACTTTTGCAGCAACGTTTTGTTTTGGCAGTATCTGTCAAACTGAACTGCTACAACCATCACACAAGTTTGTGAATTACTGCTTCCAAA
Source organism: Seriola lalandi dorsalis (assembly GCF_002814215.2). Classification (NCBI taxonomy): domain Eukaryota; kingdom Metazoa; phylum Chordata; class Actinopteri; order Carangiformes; family Carangidae; genus Seriola; species Seriola lalandi. Next base: position 759,728 of record NW_019525109.1, on the reverse strand, counting down.
TCAAATTATCTCCAAATGCCCAAATGCCTGGTTTAAAAAAAACAAAACAAAACAGGAAAGGAGTTTTCAGTTTGGCACAGAGGAAAGACTCACTTCTCTAAAACTGGACTGATTAAGTTTTGTGCTTTTGTTTTTAAATGCAGAAACATTCGATTGTGTCATTGAATTGCTGACTATAAACTGTGATTTCCTACCTCACTGGAATATTTATAAGTGGGCTGGTGTGCTTGTAAAATGTGTTGTAGTTGTTTAACTGCAGAGAGAAGTCTGATTTCTTGTTTCTTAAACTAAAAAAATGAACCCTCCTTCATGTCTCTCAACAGAAAAGTTCACATATTAGGGTCTTTTCAGAATATCAAGATGGCCCGGACAGCGATTTGTAACTTAATCTTGGGTAAGGAGGACGTAATTTTCATATAGTTGATGTTGTATTTGCAACAGTCTCTTTGGATCTAGATGTCGTGCTGAGTCGTGACCTTTAAATCCTTGTGCCCTTACAGGAAGTCCTCCTTCAAAGGTCTATGGCAACATCAGAGTGGTGGCTAGCAGGACTGCTGAAAGATTCTGAAGTCTCATTGGTTGCCGTGTGTTTATCTCTTCCCCCATTGGCTGATGGAATTCCCACTTTGATCCGTGTTGTTAAGACTGTCGGCTGCCTCTGTCATGGCTTCATGTTTTCCAGCTGGTGTTTGAATCAGTTGGCTCCACATGAGGAAAAAGTTCTGGTACATGCAGAAAAACAAAATGCAAGTATCTGAAACTATGAGTTTGTGTAAATAAATAAGTACAAATCCACTAAAGATTGAGTTCAGTATTGTCACTGAAGTGTGTAGGGTGGCAGGTTTTGGAGCAGGAACGAATGATGACTGTATGCTCCCTCTGACAAAAAAACAAAAAAACAAAAGCATTGACAGAAAATCCAATACTTTCAACATTTCAAAGTTTATTTAAATTTTATTTAATTTTCATACAGTATCAAGTTTCCAACAGTCCCACAGCATAAGATGCAGCATGCAGAAAAAGGAAAAAAAGGTTCTCAAACTTAAATCTTTTCAGATATCCCCACACAAACTAAAAAGAACCCAAGTCCCTCAGAGAAAAAGTAGCACTTACAAACTAAAGCGCAATCTGAACTATACAGAGAACAGAGAGCCAGAACTGCATTTAACAAATACTTATATACAAAAGAAAGAAAGAAAAAAAAAACATAAAACTTTCCCCTTTAAGCTGAGTACAGTGTGTGGCAGTTTGAGACAGGATCAGATATGCAACTTTTACTGGAATAGAAGCATCTCGCTGACCCGGGTAAAATACAAAAAGTTACATGTAGTTCAGTTCATTTGGATTACCTCTCATAATATGTGTACATTTACCAAAGTTTGGCAACATCCATATTGTATACCATTAAATTCTTAAATATATTAACATCACCATCCATGTGTAAACAAGAGGATTATTTCAAAAAATTGATCTACATGCACAACAAAAAATATATTTCCATGTCATGCAAGCACAGGGAGGCCCAAGCCGTGCAGAGCTTTGGGATAAGGGACAACAGAGCACTCCAGAGTCTCATCTCTGACTGAAAACTCCTGTTCAAACCAGCAGTCGGCCTCCAAAGCAAAACAAAAAGCTATCCCGATGCCATTTTATAGTAGGAAGCATTTTTCCCTTAGAAATGAAAATTTGGTTAAATTTGTTTTTCTCCCTGTTCGTATCAGTGGGTGGAAGGGGGAGAAAATGAGGTGATTGTGACAGAAAAAAAAGTGGGAGAAGAAGCCAACTTTTGAAATGTACACCTTCCAAAAAAAAAAAAAATCTACCTATAATATACAGTCTGTCCCATTGCACACTGATCATGCCAACGTGTTAAGATCTTAAGTGTTTGTGTTGCGTTAAAGAAAACTGACCCGTCCTGCGCTGTACTGAGAAAGGTAAGTATTCAGAAGGGCTCATGTAAAGCAGAGGCAAAGCCTTCTCCTCTTGCTGTTAAAGAAGATGAGCACATTGATTACCTAATATACACATATCGGTTAAAAAAAACGCTGCCTGCAGATAAGTCTCTTAAATTGCTATATACTCGCACAAACAACATAATCTCACCATTATTCACTCTTTAAGCTATTACTCTGAGCTCTTAGCAAAGTCCATCCAGCTGCTGTCCTTAACATTAAATAAAAGTCTTGAAAATAATGATTCCACTATACTTTTGTCACTGAGTGCAGAGCTATTCTTTGCATTGGAGATTGTCGTATGGATGCACACGGTTAAAACGCGAAATACTTCATCAAGAGTAAACCATGTATCACTTTTGCAGCCACAGATTGTTTTTTGGAAAGACATTTTCTTGGCATTAATTTATCTACCTATAATTTCATGACAGGAAACAAGGATAATCTCCAACAATATAAACACATTCCTAAGTATAAATAAAACTAGCGAATCTTATTACAAAAAAAAAAAAGAAAAACATGAATTGCTTTGCTAAGAGTAACTGGAAGCTTCACTGGTCTAATCCAAGCTGCTCGTGTGTAAGCTAAAAACGGAGGAGACAAAGTCAAAACTGAAGATTTTAGTTTTGCATCTAATGTGACTCGCAGTCGTGCAGTCAGACGTGTCACAAGCCAGTTTGTCCGGCGTGGATGACAGCAGTGATGATAGGTAATAACTTGGACTGGTTTCTGGATATGTTCTGGTTGGCACTTCATACCCTACTTTCTAGTTGTACTGTAAGTCAAGTGTTAATATACTATACACTTCCCCTCACGAGACAACCATAGATATACTTGTATTTTTTCTTCTTTATAAAAGACAAGAACAAAAAATAAATATCAAAAATAACAATTAACAAAAAAAAGAAAGGATGAAATATGAACAAGCCAACCAGCCTCCTCACTGAGCCCCCTTTCTCCCCCCTCATCCAAAATCGGAGATGCTCTTGCAAATGACAAATAGATGTCCTTCAGTCTCTTAAAGTGCTACGACCGGGTTATTGAGAGGATTTACAGTTCAATAACACTTCAAAGTTGGCTTCACGAGGCCCGTGGTTTTTGAAAGAAAAAGTGGCTTCACAGAGAGAGAGAGAGAGAGAGAGAGAGAAGAGAGAGAGAGAGAGAGAGAGAGAAAGAAAGAAGGAGATAAAGAGAAAGAGAGAGAATACTTCCATTGAGTTACACAGAGAGCGTTTTGCCGGACGTCTTGAGCAGATCTTCAGAGATGGTGGAGAAAGCGAGTGTCGAGGAGGAAGGGGGGGATTCAGCGAGCGGAGGGAGCACTCACACATCCACCACCATCTTTTTGTGTATATCAAGACCGCCGACCACCTGGAGGAGAGAGAGAGAGAGAGAGAGAGAGAGAGAGAGAGAGAGAGAGAGAGAGAGAGAGAGAGAGAGGCAAAAGAGAAAACATTCATTAATCCAGGGCTGTTAGAGGCAGCCATGGTAAATGCAGTTAGTGAGGCATTTGGCTTGTAGCAGGAAGAAACACAGGTGTTAATAATAAAGTAACGATAAAGCAGTTTCCCAGTGTCCCGTCCAGCCATGACGGTGAACCAGCTTTCACAACGGCAGGAGCCTGAAGGTACACTTCAACTAACAAATATTTATATAAAGCTCGGAGGCTCTCGACAGACACATTAAAAACAAAGGACTGGTCAAAATCGAAGCAGCAGCGGCGACAGTTAAGTCTGCAGCAAAAGTAAAGCTCCAAATGCAATGCATGCTTCATTTCCCATAATGCAACTCAATTGTCAAGCCAACATAATTGTTTTCATTAGGTTTATTTTTTTCAAACTTGAGAAATCTCCTCCAGAGATTCAGAAATCAGTGAAGTGTCCCTTTAATGGACAGATGGTTTCAGCAGTGCATTACAGCTTTATAAGAGAGTTTTACCATTTAAATCTCCTTTCCTTTCCTTTTACTACTCCCAGCCTTTTGACATAATCTATTTTTACATCCATTTTATTTTTACACCCTCTTTGTTGCAGCTTCTTTAATCCTACACGCTCAGATCAGGACGTCTATACGCCAGACACAAATCATGTCACACAGTCTCCTCCTCCAAGTGTTTTGAGCGGCGCCGCTTTGTTAAAAACAAACAATATTCTCCTGCGCCATCCTGAAAATACATGCTCACAAGGACGAGAGCCTTTTTAGTTCAAGGCTCCGGAGATGCAGCCGTCAAATGTGGGCCTTGTGTCTGTCAGAGTTAGAGCCGGTGCCTTTCATTTCAGAAAATGTCTCCGAGCAAAGCGGCCTCCACTGGGGTCCAACAGGAGACATGCGTTATGTGGAGGAGAACGCTAATTGTGCTGAGAGAGACTTTGTTTCCCTCTTTGATCTTAAATTAGATAATTAAGGCCATGTATCTGAACTGTAATGGTGTTTAAATCAGCACGACAGCATATCGGCAAAATCTTGGTTCTCTGCATTGATTTGGGTCGAAACCTTCGCAAACAGCACTGCTGCATGGAACAGATCCTCTTTCAATCTATAAAAGTAAGGCAGAAATAACTATGTTTGGTACCTCAGCTGTTAATTAATGCCATCTGCTCATTATTTCCGACTGTGGCCACATCTTTAAAGAGCTGATTCAGAGAGTAACCCCGTCTTAATTCTGTCATCTTTGAAATATCTCCAGGATGAATTCATTTGGTGAAGTGCAAAAGACCAGCCGTGTCTTAATTTGAACTGCATCAACTCCAGCAGCTATTGATTCAAATATGCATTGGCTCGGCTCTTGACAGAGCCGTATTAACTCCTCTCTCTCCTGCCTCCCTCTCAGTCGTAGATCAGTAAAATCTTACATATTCCTCTCATTTACTCTAATGGTTCTTAAAAAATGACTTAGCCTTTGTCGTCAAAGTCCAGTGTGAGTGTGTCCTCTCCGCTGCTGTTGTTTATGGTCATGTCTTGTAGATAAGTTATGCGTTTATTCATATGAGTGTGTTCGGAGTGACTGGTCGGAGCGATCTCTGAATAATGTTAGCTTTACCTAATCAAGGCCCGAGTATTGAGTCCAATTAAATAAAGGTGGACTTTCCAGCAGGAAAACCTTCCTGCTTGTGAAGTGTTGGCAGCGATAATGTCGGTGAAGTAACTCAGCAGAGCCTCTCCCTGTTCACCACTGCAGCCTGAAAACTCATCTTTTCAAAGAAATTCATTAACCCCCCGACTTGCTCCACTGGCTCTAATACTTTCTTATTTTACAGAAGCAAACCTCCACCCCTGTGCTTTTATATCTCATTTCACTCTTATTACATTGGTGGTCACCCCTCTCACATGATCATCCCAGGATTTTAATGTCAAGGCACTATGCACTCCTGACTATTGCGTTCTCACTATAAATATAGTCTTATTTCACAGTTGTTAGATTGGCTCCAGCTCAACACAGAATAAATGTGATCTTTTATTTGTTGCTCCTGTGGTGTATTACAGCCGAAGTGCTGGCTCAGTATTTTTAGTGTCCCATCACATGTAGCAAGAACTCACCAGCCTATATTTACAGCCCCTGACACCATATTTCACCAGGAAGCATGAAACTGAAACCCAGTGCTGTCCAGCCTCAGCAAAAAGCTGTTTCCAGGGTTTTCTGCCCCTTTGACATTTGCCTTCACCACAACAAGCTGCATCAGCAGAAACGTCACGCCCTCACCCCCAAAATACCCCAGGAGGGCTTCCACTTACTGCACAGAACTCTTCGAAGGATATCCTGCCGTCTCCGTCCTTGTCTGCGTTGATAATGGTCTTGTCCACGATCTGCTGGAGCTGCGTGTCCTTCAGGTTGTTGCCTACCATCATCTTCAACACCTGGAAGAGCTCGCCATTGGAGATGTAGCCATCCTTGTCCATGTCGTAGATCCTGAAAGCGACTGTGGTGCAGGGTGTGGCACGGGGGGGAAGGGGAGGGACAGAAGCAGGGGTAAATGAGTTACACAGCAGCACCCACAGACCATCGAATGTTAAGAGAACTTGTCTTTGATTCAGCTCTGGTCACCCACTGACTAACATTTGAAAGAAGGACTCTTTCTCCTTGAGCCAATGAAAACAATAATCCTTTATCAGACATGCTCTTGTTTGGTTTCCAGACAAACTGCCTTGAAGCTTCAGACTTGATTCCAGAGACACTGAAAAACTGGTTGGCTGACATTTCTGCATTAATTAGTCTGACTAGAAGGATAATCAGTTCTGATAGCAACATGAAAAAAAAACAACAAGCCCTATCTCTTGGCAGGTGAGTTAATTTTGCGCACTAATCAACGTTTACTGTCGTTTTCACCAGGGGAGTTTTCGATGAGACAAACAGAACAGGGAAGACACAGGAGACACACAGGTTCAACTCCCAAAGCGGCGAAGCAAGCAGACGTGTTTGGGGAGAAGACACCCTGAACAGCCTGTGTTACCTCTGGCCACATGTGGTTTTAATGAAGAAGCAACTTTACTTACACCGAAGCTTCTGTTCCTTGTCCCCCTTGACGCTGAACTGCGAGACTCCCTCGATGAACTCTGGGAGAGGAGAACAACAATCAGTGCCCATAAGGCTCCACCTCAACATTACAGACATCAACATCTTGATATCATGGTATACTGTACAATGTTTATGATGTATAGTGACAGTGGAAAGGCTGCAACAAAGACAGAGGTGAGGGAATATACTTCACATCGATAAACAGCACAATAGGTTTTCGACAGTGAATCTAAATCATCATGTTTAACGTTTCAAAACCCTGGTCAGAGCTCATTCAGTTATATAACACCACCTTGTTTTCACCGACTGTCAAGACTCGAATCCTGGTCATACATATTGGATTGCATTTCCTGATCTCCATTTTGAAAAGCACTTCTACTGTACTGAAGAGTTGAGAGACACGAGAGGCTGCTGGGTGCAAAGTCCCTAGATATCGAGATCTGATTATTTTTAATCATGCGCTGCAGTTAAACCTCAGAGACAGTTATGTATTTCTACACTTGGAGGACAATAGGTCTGTTTTGTGAAACTTGTCTAGGGGTAATTCCCTGTCATGCATTCAGTTAGGAAGTAGATTTCTTTGCCACTCACATGCTGTGTATTTGTGCATTGACATGAAGCCTGATATTAATCAGCTTTATTGTACAAAATGAGCTTCAAATTACATTAAATGCTGATGGAACATGGTGCAGCTGCCAAATAGTGTGAGCTGAATAAAGAATAGTTCCGGCTGCCACCAGTATGTGCAGGATTTGCAGTGGTATTAATGGTGGAGTAAGTTCTTGTACTGGTCGACTGTTTGTTGTTTTGCTTTGGTGGTTGTTTAGCAAATGGATTTGACTGCTTTCCCTGCTGAAATGTAAATACTCATATTGAAACCTACATTGAATTCAGTCAAGTACAGAGAAATATTTCAACTCAAGACGTTTGATTTTTTGACTCCTTTCTTTTCTGTTACTCGTATAATAATTTAACTTTAACTGCTGAGCTCCTGTTCTGCAGATACACTCCACTCATGGTCATTTTTAAGCTTATATCTACGGTGAGCTCTGTATCTGCTGCAGCTGTTCCTCTTTTTCAGGGATGTACTAAACTTGGTGTACGCTTGCAAGCAGTTACGTGATTAGAGTCTTGATGCTAAATACCGATATCATACAGACGTCAAATAGTAAAACCAATCTGTGTTAGTTCGCTGGCAGATCTTAAAATTATGTGTATAAAGATCAATGCCTAGAGACAAATTCTGATCAGACCAAAGCAATTACAAAGGCCTAATTTACGTCACATAAAAGACATAAAAGAGTTTCCTCTGAGTGAACTGGTTGCTCTGTGAATGTCACAACATATAAACTGTGAAAATGGCACAACAAAATTCAAACAGTGGCTGTAAAGTAAAGCAGTTTTGATAGAGCCCTTCTGAAGTATGATCATGGAGTTATTAATAATGATTAAGTTGTGATTGAATGTGGGATAGCAGTCAACGTACTGATACGACAACAGCAGTGTTGTCGTATCTTTAAAAACATCTCACAGACAAATATAGTCCAGGATAAAGCTGTAAAATCAGGTACCGGTAGTTCCCCCTGCCGGCAGAGTTTATGGCATACCTTTAAAGTCCACTTCTCCGTTCCCATCCGTGTCAAATATGTCGATAACCCTTTGCACCAGCGGGTTCTGTTGCAGCTCTGGCAGCGACATGAACTCCTCCACACTGAGCGAGCCAGAGTTATCTAGGTCGAGTTTCTTAAACCTCTTCCCTAGCCTCTTAATCTCATCAGCATCGACTGGACAAAGAGAAAAAGAAGGAGAGAAAGGGGGAGAAGATCCGGATGAGTTACAATTTCTTTGCAGACATTCAACTGGTGTTCTTATCCAATCACTACATCATCATAATTACAAGAAAACACATGGTAAAGTGTGCAGGGGTCAGATTCATGGTGCCCTGACGCAGCCCCCCAAACTCAGAGCAGCCACATGGGGAAGTAATACTAGGACACACAGAGACAGGAAAGAGTTAAAAGTGACAGGGAAAAATTGCTCACCTGCAGCAGTATTCTCCCAAGAACAGTAAAGCATCACATCCACTAAGCCACTAGCAAAATATAAATATCCCTATGCCAACACCTGCATGAACTGTAGTCATAAATTTTAGTAGCCACCACTTGCAACTAGGTCAAGGACACCACTTCCGGCCTGGGCAAACTGCTCCGAGCTGTGGACCCACAGCAACCACAGTACATGTTGTACTGCACTTACACAGACAGACCTGAAACTGGTGCAAGTATTGAAAACGCTCCAGTTGCTAGACTGTAAAACACTGCGGTGATAAAATAGGAATAAATATATAAAATAGGAAAAAGGGAGAGAAGGTAGAGAAATGAGAGCTGATGGGAAAAGGTAGAGGAGAGGGAGTAACAGTGGAATTAGCAGTAAGACAAACACACAGATCATTTTTGCAAACTTACAGCTTTTGTGTTCTACTGGTGCTTTTTTAGGGATCTGGATCTTTTGTTCCCCTGCCATCTGAAACTGCCTTAACTCCCCAGTCAGTATACTGAACAATAGCAAGGAGTAATCCAGAAGCAATAACAAAGCCAGTTGTTAATTACTATATAAGCTCATTCACACATAATCACGTGATCCCGATGGCCAACCACAAACTACTACACTGCCTGCTTTAATCTGGGGTCCTAAAAGACGAGGGCTATATATTAATCTTAACACATAGCTGACAGAGGGAAGGAGGGACAATAGTGAGGTGTGACAAATTTATGACACCAAGAATTCAGTTCATTCCAGTTCTGATCAGGTTTACTGACCTCCACGAGGACAGCCGGTGCAGGTAAAGTTCAAGGAAAAGTTTGCATCATATCAGATTTACTTTGCATTGAATCTGACAACCGGGGGGCGGGCAGGAAGCCTCCTGGTGGTAATTACAAAGAGGACATGTTGGCATTTTTGCAGGCTACGATATCTCCTGCTTGTATTCATACAGGTGGCAAACGGGTCCGTAAGGGGAATATCTTTTGGAAGAATGGTGCACGTCCTTCCAGTTGAGTTCAGAGACTTGGATATTTTCTGTAATCTGTCACTAACTTTAACCCTAACCCGGCTACAGAGCAAAGGGATTAAAAAAAACAAAACAAATTCGTCAGTAATATGGAAAGGTTTACACCTGATATATATTTGGATGCACAAATATGTCTGCAATCCAAGAAGAGAACCATGTTAATGATTCGAGGTTGAAGCAACGAGATGTTATCCCATCGTTCCACTTATTACATGATAGAGGAAGAGAGAGAAAGAGAGAGAGAGAGAGAGAGAGGGAGGAAGGGGTGTGGGTTGTGTTTTGGGTTTCAACATTCGGACATGCTGTGATACATTAGCTCCATGACTAATCAGAGTGTGGTGGAGGAGTAGGGGAGGAACGAGAGAGAGAGAGAGAGAGTGAGAGATACAGAGGTTGAGAAAGAGAAAACTGGAAATGGACGCAACCACAGCAGCAGACTGCAAGTGGAGAGCAGCACAACGTGAACAATCTGCTGACCTCCACTGTACATGAGCTATACATCAGGTCCTATCGTCACTGCTCTGATGACCAGTCCAGTAATGATATATTGTATACAGTAAAAACTTCAGGTTTTGAACTTAGCACCCTTAATCAAGCAGCTGCAAGCAAACAATCGAGGTGGAGGAGAGTAGAGGTTAAGTCAGTTCACCTTACCTGGGACATTAACAAAAACAACTTTTATCTACATGTACAATTGCAAGTCAAATACTAAAGAAGACTAAAAACTACAAAAATATGACATGGTGTAATACAGTATGAAACTGAAACAAAAAGCCAATTAATCAATTAGTCAGTCAACAGAATTTTTTAAAAATTAGAATAGTTGCTGATTCTCTTGGTCTTCTATGATAATCAGTTGATTATATTTGTGTAGTGGACTGTCGGGCGCAGACATCTGAACAAAACACCTCAGGCTATCAGAAATTGTGATCAAAATTTTTGACTGTTTTCTTACATTTTTAAACTAGGTGATTAATTGATTAGTAAGGAAAATGATTGTTAGTTGCAGCCTTAGTATAATGGTTACGTAGGAGTACATCAGAACAATTACAAATGAAAATCAAGACAATCAAAAATCAATTAATTTTTTCCCTTGTATGACTACAAACTTTAATTCTTGTATAACTCAAACTCATTCCCTGGTTCGTCTTTAATGGATAATGCTCTTATTTGTCTTCAGCATTAACATCAGCCACTGGTAAATTTTGTGTGTGTGTGTGTGTGTGTGTGTGTGTGTGTGTGTGTGTTGTGCGAGCACCTGGCGAATTGAATTTGTGATGCAAAAGCCACTGTGGCCTGTGGATTAATGAGCCTTTGCATGAGCAAGACACAAAACCCTTTAGGATACAATGAATGTTTATTATACTGTATCTCATTTCCATGATTTTTGCACATATAAAGTATTTTTTTATTTATAACGAGGTGGCACTGCCTTGTTTTCATGTGCCTGACAACCTCTGGTACAAACACACACACACACACACACACACACGCAAAATCTGATGTATACCACAGGGTTTCTATGTCCACTAGGTGTGAGTTATCAGAGCCAAGCACATGGCTGTCCTGTGACACAAAACACTTCCTTATCAGCAGCCTCCTGTTTCCTGTTCAGCACAGCAGATGACACAAGCTTGGCTCATAGATTTAACGGTCCGTGCGAGGGATATTGGTGCTACAGATAATCACCATACCGGGTTTAGTGCCCTAACTCAAAGCCATATTTATCTAATCAAGGTGGCCCAGCTAGATGTGTCAGTGTGGGTGTGAGCCTATTGTTTGATTTAGGGTTCAGTTTCCTCCCGACACACTTCCTGCAGACACCACACACACCCCACATTCTGCAAGTGGGTGCAAAATCAATGGCACCGAACAACTGGTAGAGCAGCCCTCCCTTTCTGTTCGCCAATAACTTTATAATTAAGAAGCCCTTGTCAACATATAATAGGATGCCATTTTCAGGAGCAGAGAGGGGATAACTAAGGTACTGGAGTATGGAGGGTTCAACTTGAACTTGAACTGCTTCGAGCCCTACAAATATGTTTACACTATCGCTGTATAAGGCCAACAAAGTAGAACTCTCCACCAAGCAGCAGATGTTAATATTAATCTTTCAAACCGGTTCCCTGTCACAGCTTAAGTACCTTTTGTTGCTACACAGTCAGGTCAGTGGGATAAGCTGTACAAATGAAAAATCGCTCTGACATTTACAACACATAACAAACTTCGGTGCAGCAGCCGAGCGGGGGAACATCTGAACACTCTGCCCAGATCCCTTCTTGCTGTCTGGAACTGCCAAGTGAGTAGGTACATGTATAATTCATGAGAGCGAGGACAACAGCTTTCTCACAGTCTGAGTCCCCTTCCAGGTCTTGAACCAACACGTCCCACGTCTGCCAGCGCCACAGACAGACGTGGCTCCAAGCTGAGCCAAATAAAACTCATGATTAAGACGGCGGGTAGAGTACGTTTACTACTGCAGTTTGTTCGACTGACTTATCCAGTATATGGCTCTTTCTGATAACTTATGGCCAAGAGGTAAAAAACCAGAACGGTATCATAGCTGCGGTTTACGGCTCCAAGGAAAGCACCCAATAAACTAAAAGGTTCTCTGATTCAACTGTCATTATCTCATACTCTTATGCAAACTCTTTCCAGTGAGAGCAGTAAAATAAAGAGTAAATCCCTTGATCACCAGCTTTACAAGCACTGACTCCTTTACAGTGGCCAGACCTCAAAATGTGGTGTCCAACAAATAAGTGAGGTGAATCGAATAAAGAACTACTAGTGTCACTGTATGTAGAGGAGAGGTGTCCCTGAAATGATGATGCTTGATGGATCTTTTTATTTTTTATTCTAACATCTGTACTTACAATTATAGGCATCAAAAAAAAATCTGATTTAATATGAAATAAATAAGCAAATTTTTCCTTCCTTATTTCTCCATTAATAAACTGAGGGATTTAATATGGAAGTTATAAATATAGGCGGGATAAAACCGGCAAAAACAACCCTGCCCTTGATGATCACTGTCCTTCTCCGTGACCTCAGCTTGCAGAGGAGGAGGGCACGGACATGTTTGTAACCCCAGAGTCATGCCGTAGCCTGTGTGTTTGAGCCTTCGGCAGCAGAGACAGCTGCGACTATGTGGGCGATGTTGCAAACTGATACTCAAATGGACACCTCCCATGTTGCTGGTTAGAAAATACAGGAGATGAAGGTACAGTAGAGTTGCAGGCTTTATATGATGGTACCGTTGGCTAGATCAACCTTTGACCCCATAATCACTTTTTGTATGGCGGATTGTTTTTATGTGCGTTATGCATTTGAGCGCAAGAGGACTCTGAAAAAACAGTTTTTACATTTTACACAAAGAGAAAATTAGTGTTAATTACATGATAATATAACAGATAAATATACCCATGGATGCATTTTTCATTACATGGATCATTCAAGGGAAAAATATCCAAAAATGTTCCCATGTGAAGGAGAGGGTTTTCTGAGGGGGCTGCACAGTCAGAGGCTCCTCACACTGCTATATGCTAATAAGCAGCTCCGAGGGAGACCCAGTGTAACTGTGAGATGATTATGATAATCTCATATACTCCACCGCAGATCACAACAGACACACACGCACACACCTTCATCAACGCTGTATGCACCCTCAACTGTGTTACTAGGCAACTGGAACCCGTTAGCCCCCCAAAGTAGCCCACACACACACACACACACATGCGCAGATACACACACACACACACACACACACACACAGGCGGAAAAGAAGGAGGAAGTGTTTTAACAATTGTTCACCAGGTGTACGCATGAAAACACATGCATATGTAGATGTCCTCCGAATGCACACAGGAGGAGCAATTAACAAAGAAATTGGCCAAATAGCTCTCCCTCTAGTCTTTGCTCCATAGCTTGTCTTGCATGGTTTCCTGTACAGTTTGCGCTGTCTTTATTATCAATATATCAATATGTGTTTACAAAAATGTCATCAGGACAGATATCTGTGCCTGTGTAGTTGATGAAACATTGAAACAATTCTGATTCTGGTTGAGCTAAAGTGAGAAAGGCTAGATTTTAGACCCAGTATCACTAAGGTCAATACTAATATCAGTACCAGTGCTTCTGTAACAAATTGCATTTGATATTTGTACCCTACATGTTCTGCTTAACACTGAGACATTTCTCGTAGCACATTTAAAAGTCAGGTAGCACAAGCTAAGCATTAAGCAGCAGCACAGCTGTGTGAACTGAAAATCTGGCGGAGTGCAGCTGGCTTTTCCTCCCCGTTTTTGTATAATTATAAAACACAATGTTCCCAAAATGTCATTGTCCTCTTAAGCATGCTCAGCCATTAAAAAGGTCCACCCTGCACATTAATGGAGACATGTGACTCCATTAACAAAGCTAACCTGAACCGAGAGGTGTGTGTGTGTGTGGGGGGTTTACAGTGCAGAATTCTGTCGGCATGTTCCTGATAATTACAGCCTAGACCCTGCTGCATATCGCTCTCCAAACACACAAGATAAGGTGTGAGAGTAGGTAAACAGGAGGACGTTACATGCACAGCTCAGTAAGTACATGAGTTTGACGCATGACACTGCGCCAATTAGTATAATGGGTTTGTACTGGGCAAATAAGGTTGTAGTGTTGTCTAGGGAACATATCAGAAGACAACAGTGTGTGACAAATACAAGATAATAAATAAAACCCACAGATTCTAATCACTGAAGATGAACTCACAAATCAGTTTAGTGGTCATGAGGAGTGCTGCTCAGCGTGAGAAAACCGTTGTATAACATCATCTGTGGCTCTCTCTAAAGTCTGAGAAAAATAACCCCCGATGAACAAAAACGCTGCACTGCAAACTAGAGGCAGGCAGTTTGAAAGATACGGGTGCTTGACAGTAAGGAAGGATCTACTGAAGAGATGCCATTGAGTTGCATTATGGGAAAAGTGGGATCCAAAATGTTTCTATGGCTTGACTGATATATCTTGGCCCGAGTATCATGGAAGTGCAATACGAAGTTTCTAAGTTTCTACATTTCACGACAGGCAGACATTGAAAAAATTATTAAAAAAATCATATGCAATTATGATCAATCATGTGATTATTTTGGGAGGTATTGTGATTGCGGTATTAACTAAGATTTTAGTAAATAATTTTTTAATTTAATTTTCACCGAAAAAAAAAAAAAAAAAAAAAATCATGATCTTATTTTTGTTGGTGTCTCTACCAAACAAGCTTGTTCCCTTACGTCAGGATAATATGATTTGTAGGCCGGGGCATCTCTGTAGCACCAGATTTCAATAATATTTTGATTAACTGTGCAGCCCTAGTCGACATATTTACAACCGTGTTCATGTTCAAGTTCTAACACAAGTTTGAAATCACAACCTTTTTACTTTTGACCATATTGTGCAATTCAATAATTCTAATAGAACTGTTGAAAATGTAATGTTACTCAGTCTCATGAAATTTTAAGGGGATATTTTCTGAAGGATAATCAGTACAGCACTAAATAATATGTAATTCACCTACAATTGCAACTCTTGGTTAAGAAAATGCAGCACTGCTGTGAACCTTTGAAAAGATATACTGTATAATTAGCTAAAATTGTGCTTAGTGTTGGTCTCTCTGCTGTTTTCATCAGGTCGGCACAGAACAGATTCTGGATTACCTGTGGATTTGGAAGTCAGGTTATTTCTATGACTAAAAAAAAAAGAAAAGAGGTGCACACGCACACACACACACACACACACACACACACACCTTTTCTCTGTCTTATCTCATCTAGGCCACTGTATAGAGGAGGCCATACAGCTGAGTGTGTGTACTACAGAGGAGAGCTCCAGGACTCGGTGCATTAGGCTGATTGCTCTGGCTGCTCTGATAATGTACAGCTCGCCTGCATGGACTGAACGGAGAGGACGAACCAGGGCATTGCGCTGATGGTGTATATTTATAGCTGTGCCGTCATCAGAAAACCCCCAACTCACCCCACCACCCCCACCAACAGAGGCTCTGGTTCCCGCCCTCAGGGAAACCCCTAGCAACAAGGAACTCCAGCGAGCTGCCCGCCGTTTATTTTGGGCGGCTGTAGACAGGCCTGTGACGGTTTCAGGCTCACTGCTGCGTTTCTGTGTGAGAGCGTGATGCGTTGAGGGTGATGATCTGGCCTTTTGCCACTTAAGCCAGCGGCGGTGAGACGCTGCATTGACAAGAAAACTCACGCTCCAGCATATAATAATGACCTTATTTCACAATCCATAGTGTCAAAGCAAAACTTAAGAGCGGTCTGATGACAGGTACAGGCGAGTGGGTGTTCGACTTTGTTGGTTCACAGTCACTCAGGGTGGTGAGGTTGAGCTGCAGCAGGGCGTCTCTATCTGACCAGCAGGCCAGAGCTAATTTCTTCACAGCCTGTCCAAACACTTGATGAGCTGAACAGCTGCTCTGTCAGTGGAGGGTGTGAGAGACAGCGAGAGAAAGCCAAAGAAAGATCAAGGCAGTGAGAGGGAGGGAGGGAAGGAAAAAAAAATCAAAGAAAGAGAAAGCAGGAGACAGATGACGAGAAAAAGAGAGTGTTTGATAGAGACAAGCAGAGTAGCAGCACTGAACATTTTTTCCAAGTTGAAAACTGTTCAATCTAGCAGGTAAAAGTGATTCTTGCAGTTACAGTAAGTATCTAAATGCTCATATTGATGCATTCAACCACTATAAAATAAGAACAAAGTAGGAGGGAGGACAGCCAAAGAGAGAGAGACAGACAGTGGGAGAAACAGAGAGAGAGATAGACAGAAATGGACAGAGAATGGAGAGAAGCTGTAAATATCCCAGACTGACTGCAGAGGTCCTTCATGGGTTCAGGTCAGGGTCATGCATCATCCAAATCCACCTCCCTCACCATAATCCGGGCGGGGAGGAATGCCTGGAAGGCCAGACAGGCCAAGGTCCTGTCCGCCTTGGCCAGGACCCGCACAACGTTAGTCATTAATACAAGTATGGACACGCCACAGTGTGTCCACAGCTCTGTTCACTCTAACAAGATGTGTCACACTGAGTGTGTTACTGTGGCTTACTCTGTTGGGCAACACTGAGACACGGGTGATCTCAAAATGAAACACTACTGAGTGATTAAAAGAGTTTAGTCACGTAGCAAGGAAGTCCTCTGTCGTTGTCACTCTCACTACTATTCATATTGATTATTGACAATAACAAGATGTCTCCATCTGCACGTTTTTACTATTTCTTCTGCCTGTAAAAAGCTGCAAGAAAAGCTCATTTACTCATGAAGACTGGTGTAATTTTAAATCCCAGCAGAACGTTTGTCCCTCCTGCACTTTTCTGTCTCCCTGTACCTGCTGCACTGTTTGATCAACACTGTAGTTTATCCATCCATTAATAAGTTTATACACCTTTTTAACTGTGGCGCCAAAAATCAAACCTCAACAACTAACTTTGCAGCGTTTACGTTAAAATAATTAACGACATGTGACTCTGCTTCAGAGACACGATGAAGTCATCCTAAACAATGTCCCTGAAGAAGCGCTACACTACAGAGGGACCTATCGCAGGCTCAGTTCTCATTAAACACGTGCAGCAGTGGACCCATTTTAACCTGGTTCTCAACAACGTCCCGGGGAAACCGTGCCATGTGCACCAGAGCGAGCTGGTGTGAAAACTGCCTCTCTCAGGACTTTTTCAACAACGGCAGGCCCAGATATCATGTTGATGCAGAAGAAAAGTGAATCATCCGTTCTCAGTTCTCCTCCTCCCGCTGAGAGCTCAAAGATGTCTATTGGCACACATCTTGTAAACATGACCAAGTAGAAAACAGTGATGTTTCACAAAAAAAAGGTTGCAAAAAATGCAAATATGCTTAACCCTGCTCACTGATTTGCAACATCACAGAAATGAACACAAAGCAGAGGCATGTATTTAATGAGTGGGTCAACTTTCTGGGAGAAACCCTGCGAACGATGAGCTACACCAGATATAAATTCAGAGGCCGTCATGCTTTGAACAAAATCAAGCCCTGTTCATCTAGAGCAAAGCAAAAAGGTACAAAATACTTACAATGTGAGCACATCTCCAGGGGGTAACTGGCCTCATTTCCCTGAAGAGAGAGAGAGAGAGAGAGAAACGGAGAAGTTAGAAGAAAATCAGAATGGTTTCAATAGAGACTCATCACAGCTGCTATGTTACTTAAAATAAGTGGGCAGTGATTACAAACCCTCTCAGAACAAACAAACCAACAACTGCAGCTGGGTATTGCTGGAAATCTCTCTGTAGCTTATCAGTCCAGACAATATCTCACTCACGTACCAACCAGTTCAAACCGGGAAACAGTGAAGTGCTTCTTGTAGTTAGGATACAGCTTTAAAAAGCTCTTAGACACCATGATGCTGATTAAAAAACTGCAGTGCAAACAGGTACTTTTAGATAATTTTATGCAGAATTCAAAGTTGTTTCCTTGTTCATCAAACTGACAATGGCACCAACTGAGAAAGGCGACAGACGAGAGCCTGGTGAGCTGCGGTGAGCACTGAATTCATTTTCATACCACAGGTTTTTTTCAACAGCAGGAATAAAACAGACAGTACAGCATTCAGCTAAAGTCCATAGTAACAGGTTGGCGACTGTACCCCATTGATTTTCTGATCTTTTTTTAAATTACCAGGATGTTACACCTTGCCAACAAACAGAGACAGGTAAGACTGTAAAATCAATGGCTTAGACTCTGGGCCCTAGAGCCTATACTGTTCAATAAAAGTGATGGATCTTCAGCTAATCTGATTATCTTTGCTGATGTGGTGGGTACGTGCAAGGACGCTGCAGGGTTGACATCACTCAAAAGAAACGCTTTAGCTGAGTCATGCATCAAGACTTTTAGGAGATCTTGTTGATAGAAGCATTCACACACAAAACGGCACGACTGCCCTCAAAGTAAAACCTCTTCATTGTCTAGAAAGTGCGGCTGTGAATTCCTCAGATGTTCTACGTTCTTCAACTTCTACAACATGGACAAGTATTTGTTCCACAGCTCAGGACTGGCCAGATGAATGCTTCATCTTTACAAATAATATCATTTTTTACTATTTTGCACTGTTGTGGGCTTTGTATTTAAATAATGTTACGCTCACAACTGTGCAAAATACGAAAACATTTATAGAACAAACTTCTGATGTGACATATTCTACTTTTTTTTTAATTATTATTTTTATCTAAGTTCTTTAAATAACAAATATAAATAAACAATTTATGTAAACATACATGCAAATGTGGTAACAGAATTATCCAATTTATTGTACAACCCTAATACGAAAAAACAAAGTTACAGACACAGATTCATCAGTCTGCTTGATTCTAATTTATACCTATATTTTAGTTTGTGTAATATTTGCTGAGGTTGGGGTGAAATCTTTGTGTGGATGAAGAAGTAACTGTAAGATTGCACACACTTTCACAAATACGAAGACACTTAAACCGTGTTTCCGTGAACATTTCAAAATGATGATTTTCTCCGACTCTTTGATGCTGTTTCCTATTTACATGTGCAGCCTCAGGTCATGCATCTTGCACGCACAAATCTTTCAGCACAGTGCAAAGGCTCTTTAAATACCATAACATTCAGAGACACTGCATGGTGGTGTGTGTATGTGTGTGTGTGTGTGTGTGTGTGTGTGTGTGTGTGTGTTTGTGTGTTATTGGCTCATGTTCAACAGTCACATCCGCATCCCTGCCCCATCCAACACTGCAGTGCCCACTGAGCCTGAGTCTGATTGCTGGCAGGGTGAGGCTGAACGCTCACATGGGAGCCAGTGAGGAGTCCCTGTTGCAGAGAGGAGGGGGTGACAGAGTGGGGATCCTACATCTGAGAGAGAGAGAGAGAGAGAGAGAGATGCCCTGGGCCAGCGAGCCATCGACCACAATTGTCCTGCAGCTCCATCAAGGAATGCCAAACTGAGGCTGCGCTTGGCAAACTGGACATGCGAACTGGCAGCTCTGTTTAAGCTTCCTGTAGAGAAGTCCAGAGAAGGACTTTTGTCGAGGATACTGACTACTGACTGCAGCTGCTGATCAACTAAGTTGGATTTAAAGCCCCTCTTCATGTGAAAATAAGCAACGCTACAAGCAGCGTTTCTATTGATGCTACCACTAGAAATCACCAAAGTAGGAAATCTGCCAATTGTGTACACAGGGTCTTTAAAGAAAAACACAGAAGGGAGGAATTGAAGTCTGGGGTGGAGATGTTTGATTGCAACGTTTAAAACTCCTGGCCAAAAGCAGTGACATTTGAACTTACATTGTACCAAACAACCACACGCAAAAAGCTAAGAAAAATCTCATTCGTCATGTAAACAAACTGTAGAGAAATAAATGTAAGGGTGGAAATGAAACCTAAACAAAATATAACATCTTTGATTTAGTGGATTCAAGGATGAATTTTGCCATTTGACAACAAGTCAAGAACTGAGATTATTCTCTTATGACAGTCCTTCTTCAAGTGCTTGTAAATGGCATGACAACCAGAGAAGGTGATGGGCTCAGTGACCTTTGACTGGTTTGCTTGTTTGCCAGCATTAATGCAATAAACACATCTTTATATTAACTTATATTATATAACTTTACATTACCAACGCCTTGTGACAGTCAGTACAAGTACTACTCTTGTCATTTGCTCACAGTGACACACAGATACACGCTAACGCACTGAACTGACAAGAAAAAAAGCTAGTGCTAGTTATGTCATGTGCTGGCTTGTCGTTGTGCTACCTCATAACAGCAGACTTAGCCGAGAGAAGTTGTGGTATTTTAAGAGCAGCGAGGAGAAAGAGGTGACACGGGATTAGCCAGGAGAGCGACTTAGCATTTGACACCGTATCAGGAGAGTGGAGTCAGCCCATGGTGCAGTGATCTGAGGCTGACATACACATGGTTTTCCTCTATGGAACAACAGCTCGACAGAGGCTGGGCACCGCCACTTTCAAAGATTGAATTCTGGTGTAGCTCAATGCGTAACACATGACTCCACCATTACTGGGGTTGGGTGTCCCATTGCCTGTGTGGCTCAGTGGGTAATAGTGACAATGTGATACTTTATTGATCCCTGTAGGGAAAAAATCCTTTTGTTTGCTCTTCTACACAGAGATCGCTCTGCTACTGAGTGGCACGGAGAGAGCTGTAGGCACACTGACTTCCTAAATGACACTTCAGCTGGATTTTGGATTCAAGGCCTTGAACCAGTGTCCTCAAGTTCAAGGACAGGCTGTGAATGCACCCTCACCCTGGTATATGAGACTCGTTCACACCTTTATTTTGGTCCCTTTGGTGTGGACTAAAGAAAAATAATTCATTGTTGTATTTTACTTCTACTGTAAAATGAGTTTTAGTGAGTCAGTGAAGTCAGTGAAAACACAGGTATGTCATTCACTGCATGGTTGTGATAACCTGCATGACCAGTGCCACACGGTTAGCATACTTGATTGCGCTTCACTCAGCCTTTGACTTTGATTTATCTTGTCTGGTGGTCACAAATAGGTCATGCAGAAATAGTAGGTAAGGACACAAGTCCAGGCAGCACCTCGGCCTCAGCTGTCGTAAAATATGTCACACATCTAGAAATGGAGACTAGGAAACTGGGAGTCCTATACATGAAACAGTTACCATTTTCAGCAGATAAATAAGGAAGAGTTGGATTCAAAGTTCATAATGTACATCAGAGTTAATTTAAGCTACACTGCGTCTAGCTTTATATGGCCACCCACTGGGGTTTCATTAACTGCTATATGGCAACCGATCCAAAAATATGCATGCAGAATATCAATGCAATATGACATGTATCTCAAAAAGTAAACAATTAATTAAAGAACGATAGAGAAAGATACTAGTGACCCTAAAGTTTTGCATCTATTGTAAGATTTGGAGATACTACTGCAGGGTGGACCTCTCCAGGTAGAGCTGAGGGGACTGCAAATCTATTTTAACTTTCATTGACTAGTCAATTTGTCAGTTTTGGCTAAATTATCATAAGCTAATCACGGAACAAGATTAACTATAAAACAATATCAACAATAAAAAGAACCATGAACTGAGTGTTGTGAGGAATCAGATGCACAGCTTCACGACTAACGCAACCAGGAAGATAAAGATAAATATAGAATAAAATCAAATCTAAAAGATGAAGAGTTAAAAGAAGAAAATTTGCATCCATGAGTGGATGGACAATCGGAAAAAAATCAGAGTCACTGTTCAAACAGTCATGGCTAACAACCACTTTAAAATGTTTGTTACCTTACTGATGAAATACGATGATAAATGTATCTTAGCTTACAAAGGTAAATGAATAATTACCTAAACAAAATGGTGTGTAAATGCGTGTTGGGTGTGCATACTCTCAACTACGTCCCCGATGTGAACTGTTGCTTCAGTGCTGGCTGTAGGGTCCCCGGAGATAAAGAGACTTACAGCAAAGCAGATTTGGCGTTGAGGATTACAGGTTTACTCTCTAAGGCCTTCCTTAGGTTCCTGGTGTGACTAACGTGGGGTCAGGAGTAACTCTTGTCATGTCTTCTGCAATAAACCACTTCATGCAGCTCTTGTTGAGCTGCCTCTTAACGTAGATGCTAATGGAGCATATCAGATGGGGGCGATTGTCAAAATACAGCAAAAGAAAAAGAAATGTATAAAGCAAATAAGGATCTTGCATACACTTAGAGGAAAAGAGGCAAAAAGAGAAAGAGAGAGAGACTCATGTTGGCTCATCAATAATGCATGCTTCATTCAGAATCAATTAGTCCTTAGCACACAAAACACATTTTGCATAACGAAGAGTCTGGCATCATCGCTGGTTCAGCAGCAACACTACGGCTGACCAAAAAAGCTAATTATAGACCTGCAGAACCCAGTCATAACATGAAAGACTGGGGAGTACGGTTCATGGGGCTGCAGACTAAGTTGGCTAAGATGGCAGCCATTGTACAGCACTCACTGGTACTATGTTTTTGTTTATTCTCTTTGTTTTCGGTTACTCAAACCAGATTAATTTCACCGGAGAAGAACTGCTTAACATCAGGCAGTTCACTACAGATAGATTTTCACCATTTCTCACGAACCTGGAAAGTCTTGTGGAGGTCTGAAGAATGTCACACTACATCTGCTGGACCCTCTGCAGTTAGTCTATTGGGAAGGTCTGTGGATGACTCAGTCAACACGGGACTGCACTACATCATGCAACACCTTGACTACCCAGGGACATAATGTTTTGTGGACTTCAGCTCAGCACTAAACACCATCACTCCAAACTCTCCCAGCTCACTGTCTCCCCCGCCATCCGTCAGTGGATCACCAGCTTCCTGACAAGCCGGACAGCAGGTGAAGCTGGTGGACGTCTCCTCTCCCTCTATGCTAAAGACTGCACCTCCAAGGACCCAGCTGTTAAACTCCTGAAGTTTGCAGACGACACTATGGTCATCCGACTCAGCAGTGGCAGAGAGCAGCAGCCACCACATTTCATTCACTTCTCTGTTCAAATGTGCTGATCAAACAAGCAAAGTTCTGATATAAAGACTGCTTTGCTAACTTTAAGGCCTCTGCACATTTGCTTACTTATCTGAAACTCACATAATATAGACATTTAAACACTGTGGTTTCCTCTGAGTGCAGCAAGGGCAACCTACAACATGCTGAAGCGATGACTTGCATAAACCCTACAAATGTATCATAATTATTAATTAAATAATGATGAGATATTGCGCATTAACAGGACAATCGATGAACTGACAGACATGAGGACAAACATCCAATTCAGCCTCAAAAATCTGCAGACCTGAGTGTATTTATGGTCTAACCATGCATGTTATCCAAGAGTCTGTCCTCCTTGTACTAGGCTTATTGATGTGTACTATTACACTCTGTTTCCAATACGTGTCTGTACTGATGCCAACAAGTTTTCTAGGCCTCTTACTTGTGAGGGGCCAAAATGACTGGCCACTATAAACTGCAGGCCATCTAAAGAGCAACTCTGGTATGTGCTTGTGCACATGGGAAATCAATTAAAACAATGGGCCATTTAAAACATCTGTGTGTCGGACTTGCTTTTCCACACAATGCATGTTACTGACTCATTATTTTTGAGGATAGCGCATTCAAGTCAGTTTATGTTGCGCGCGTTCTCCCCGCTTCTCTTCCTTGCTCCATTAGTTCAGGGATCAGAAGACTCCCCTCCTCCACACGAATGTGTCTGCAAGTATCAAGCTCGCCATATAGCCGAACGTTATGATAAACACACTCAACCCTCCAGAGTCACAGCAGAGTGCAGAGCAGAGCCGAGCCGTGCTGTGCTGTGCTTTCAGACTGGTCTTTAAATAGAGTTCACCCCTCCATTTTTCAGCCCAACTCTGTACAGCAGGCAAAGCCCAGGCCAATAACCAGCTGAACGCGCAATATCACTAATAACCTTCCACTATTACCCAGAAGAGAAGCCATCGAGGATACGTGCAAGAATTAAAATACGCTGCTACAAGTTTACAGTCATCTGTCTCTTTGCACAGATATTTAGTTACTCTCCTCTTGTTCCTCAAAGCAACATCTCTCACCTTTTTTAGTTCTTGTTTTGTGATGATGCCTGATCAGGTGCGCTTGCATACTTTAACGTGCATCGGATCTGTGTGTATTTCTGTGTGTGTCAAGGATCTGTACCAGATTTAGGAGTCAAGTGCAAATATGAAAATAATTACCAAAATCTTTACTGCCTGAAGGAGCTCTGGCAGGGCTAATCCTCTCAGCCATTTCTATCCCCGTCTTGGACTTACCTACAAAGGGTTTTTCAGGCCCCATAATGCCATGAATACAAACAATGCCTAAATCTTCTTATGCACTACCCCAGAGGTGATGAAGACATACTATATTTACCAACTGCTGAGAACATGAGAACAATCAATCGTCATCTTTAGCTAACAGCTCAATAATGGACTGTTCCCCAATACCGGAATTCATCTCGGAGTCACCAGGGCCGGGACACACTGACGAATGCTGTGACATAAAAAGGTCCCAGTGGACAAAGCACAACGATAAGTGCAGGACATCATTTAAGGCTGCAACTGACACATTTCTGATTCCTTTATTATACAGCTCATTAACTCACTAAACAATTTTGTTTAACAAATGACAAAAGGTGCTCAAAGGGCTTGTTTTGTCAATGAATGCTCCAAACCTTAAATTATAATTTACAAGGCTGGAATCAACATCTACTAACGTCCCTATATTTTTCACATAATATCCCATATTTTTACACGAAAATGTCAATACTTTAACATTCTGGAAAGGAGTGAATATTTGGCCGTGATAGGCATTGGGGTTTGGCAAACTTTTCCCTCCTGGCTAGAGTCCTCCATTCAACCAGCATTAGCCAATTACGTTAATGCTCCATACTCTAATATAATGGATCGATTGACAGCGTGCAAAATGCACTTTTAGGTATTAATTATGTACAGTGCATTCGATGCCTTGGATGCTGATGAGGCAGAAATAGAGAGACACTTATTTTGGTGATTTAAATCAATAGATTCTGCTTCTCGCCAACAGGCGGTGTATGTTGTGATGTAGCTTTTTAAACACCCTCATCACCTCCTGCATCAGCATCAGTGTCTAGAATTTATTTAACCAGTCATGATCCCTTTTGACCTTTCTAACTTTGTTGGCCCTCCTAAAAAGTCTTTCATGAATTTTATCTCCCGTTCCATTTCTCTATTCACTGCACACAGAGGCTGACACACCAGGCAAATAGATGTTTACTGACAAAACTGACTACAGTTTGAGTTTGGCCTGCGCTGGCTCCAGTGCAAGCCGAGGACTGCAGCAATGTAACGGCCAGTGAGGAGAATAAATCCACACTGAGTGGGCTGGTTGGAAGTGCACTGTGGATCACGTAGTGTTGATCATCACTTCTGCTGGTGGTTCACTGTGGCTTTTATCTCTTTTACATTAGCTACGGCTCAATCCTTATGTGGGTGGCGCTTGATTGCTAGGCAGCATATGGTCCCCTTAGCGTCAGATCATTCCACTACATGCTTAAGCAACGGTGTATCCCTGCCCCCAACCTCCCCCTGAAGCTGAGAAGAATACATTATGATGGGCTATAGGTTGGCACGCTGTCTGTAGGACATGCATGCCCTGAGTTTCTACCCTCTGGCAGAGAGCTGAGACTGCTGCGGGGCAAATGTAACACAGTTCTGAGTATATTTAGTTTACCTTTCTCTGGTTAATTAATTTATTATTGAGAAGTCAAAAAGCCATTGTTACTGTTTTTTTTTGGTTTTTTTTATAATGCTGTGTCATGGACAGAGGATAATGCTCTTAATTCCTGGCTCTTGTGTGGGGTTTATGTGTTTATTTGTATTTTCATTTGCATGCTTTATGCACCATAATGTGCAAAACATAACCTCAGGAACAGTAACCTTGAATCACAATGCATGAGCTCATGATACTGCATATGCTGCAGTTAACTAGCCAGGGGCCTAGTCCATTTGAGGTTTCACTCAGCAGCTATATCGAGATATCAGTAAACCTGCTCCTTAGATCGGGCTCCGAGTGAATTCACAGTCTGTGGCATCAGTCCTAACGATGCAGATTCAAAGTACACACTACTACAGTCACTGGTAACAAATCAATGCCCAAATGTTACACACTGAGACATGAAATATGAATGTAAAAACCAGAACTTTTAAGAGATTTCTGGAAAATTAAAAAGAAAGAAAAAAACAACCAAAATTTAAGTGACATTTGTTGACATTTTAATTGCAAAATAGACTGACCAATATTGTGTCTTTAAAGTCAATACCTATATCGATGTCTGAAAAGGTTGACAGGGATCCAATACAGACCTCTTCATTTTGGTGATATAGACTTGTGGCCAAGACATATACTAAGCAGAAATTTTCACAGATGAAAAATAAAATTGTCACTTGGACTTGCTATCTAATGTTGACACGGTTTCTAAATGCCATATCGCTAACATTTCTTGTTACTGACATATGCTGCACGTATACCACTGCAATAAGCTAAGCTATCAGCCGGCCCAGCAGATTTATCGGCCTAGCTCTAGTTTGGACACTTAATCATGTCAATATTGACATTTGAATCTTCTACTGAGAAAGAGGTTTGAACAACCAAAACCTACAAAACCCAAAGCAAAAAAAGTTTCTTCAAGACATGATGGAACAACAATGACAACGACAATGATTTTACCTCAAACAAACTTGAACCAGGAATACTATTTGGCTTTTGTACCTGTCTAGATAATAACAAAAGAGTAACAGGTCATTGCTAATGAACAAATGGCTGCAACTGCCAATTTCTGTGCTATGACAACTATAACTGATCAGAAAATGGATGTGAAGAGGAGTTTTAGATATATCGTTGGATGGAAATAGATTGTGGGTATGAGAGGGCAGTGAATGGAGGGACAAGGGGCTTAAGTCTGTGCATAGAACTCAAAATTTCTCACTGCGCCCTTGCAATTGGTTACTGACAACATTAACTGTTGAAGAAGGATTCAGTACTGGACACTGCTGAGATCCACTCCTATGGGTAACTACATGGATATATACATTTATACATATAGATATGTATACATACACATATATAGGCTACTAACCAATTAATTAGGGCAGCACAAGCCAATCCTGTGGCCTGGTGTGACAGCTTCCTCTAGTTCTTGAACTGCTGTAACTAGAAACAAATGTAGCTTCGTCCTTTTCATTGAAGCTTAAGAGTTCCAATGAAACAATGTTGCAACTATCAACAAAGCGCCATGCAACACACACAACAACATATTGAGATAAATAACATTATACGTTAAGTGCAGAAAGAATATTAGTGCAAAGCCGTAACTTTGAGCGGACGTTACATTTCCCTGCCTGGTGTGTAAAATATGCCACAATTAGTTCCAACCCTGGGCCTAATAAGCGTGTATTTTTGTCACGAAAACTAATTTGCACAGGCCTCGTTGCTAATAAGAGTGTAGGCTATGCCGAGAAGGGATAAGAAATATCTGGGCCACAGGCTTTAGGCTACTGTCAGCCCCGGGGTATTGCACAGAGAGCGCGACAAGGAGCCAAAAGTGGGTGAGAAAAGCATTTCCTTCTCGCCAGAGCTCTACGTTGTCGACTACAAACTCAAAGCAAAGCGCTCACCACGAAAAACAACCTGTCAAAACGCCACATTCTTCGACACATTAAAGCGCAGGCCTGCCCACTGGTGTGTTTACCAGTCGGCGGAGGTATGAAAATAGGAGCAGTTGCCGCTTACCATCTTGCAGGTCGGATGATGAAATCCAGGCGATGTGAACGGAAAAGAGGTAGGCTACAACAGGGGACACTCTGTAGGCCGCCGAGCTGAGGCGAGAAATACAAAAAAAACACGTTTGCTGTGCTGTGTGAGGTCTCGGCCTGGCTTTACACTCAGCTTCAGGCTCTCTTCTCCGTCTCTCTCTCCTTTACAGAGGTTTTCACTGCAGTGCAAAGGGAGGGAGACCCGCTGGGAGGGGACAGTAAGCGGAGGAGGAGGCTCGGTTTGACAAGCAGGCGGTGGCGGAGGGGAGGAGAGAAGGAGCGAAGGGGGGAGGTGCAGCAGTACTGTACATCCGGGAACTACAGGTTATATTTATTTATTTATTTATTTATTTATTTATATTTTTACCTCCTGAACAGGTTTGTGCTTGTGCTCCCCCTGCTGTTGTTTTCACTATACTGCGTCCGGGCCTCTTTTACAGTACATGTAGTCTACTGTCTGTTCACTCTGAACCTCAATGTACACAACTGGCAGATGGACTTCATTTCATGTAATCCCTACCGCACTAAGTCGGTTCATCAATAGCACAGACTTTACCTCATGGACAGGCACTAAATCCATGCTAAGTGTTGCAAGCCATAGACAGATTTTAAGTGGCTTTAAAGGTACAGCAGAGCTGGGCTGAAAAGAAAATCTAAACAATTGTACATTTCCTAAAGAAAATGTTTGGACTGAAGCAGAAACTACTGCTGACTCTGGCAGTAGAGGTTTCTACTACAGCGGTAGTTCTTCCTACTTCTATTACTACATGTATTATGAGTAGTAATAGAAGGAGGGGGTACTGAATAAATTTTATAAACTCTAGTTACAGCAGTAGTGGGTAGTGCATGTAGCCCAATGCGGAAAAGGTGATCTTTTTTTCTGGAGGAAGCAAGCACAGCCGCAGTAGCAGATTTACTATCATCAGTTTAGAGATCTACAGATTTAAAGTGATAACATGTTGAGGCTGAACTGGGCTAAACAGACAGGCCAAACTTGAAAAGGAAACTTTATTTTAGACATCTAACTATTGGCTGTGCAGCATTTCAGTGATATTTCTTGACTTGAAACATAATTGTTGAAATGCTGACATGAAAAAGCACTTATAATGTAATACACATCTAACCCTTTATTTTTAATTTTTGAAACTTTATTTAACCAGAGTGCTTCATTTGTGCCCCACTGTTAGAACAGCAGCTTCTGCAGAGCGACTAGGGCGGAAAAAATGAACCTTGTCCCTGTGTGGTGTCCCTTTGAGAGTGTGTGTGAGTCATGCCATCCAGCAGTAATAGTACAATAATAGTAAATATAGTTGTGCAGTAGTGTGCTGAATAATTCTGGATAGTGGAGCAAGAGTCCCACCTTTACAAAAAAATTTTTTTTAAAAAAGAATAATTTCCAGTTTTGAACAAGACACCCACAGGATTCTGGCAGTCCTGCAGGGCGAAACTATCTCTACAGTATAGAAACCTGCTGGAGTTGTATATCTTTCACTCCTCCTTCCTATAGATTAATCAGATTTTGCAGGCAATACCATAGCAGCAGGTTGGTGAGCATCATAATGTTCAGTTTCTGTTCTGACTGTCAACTCAAATTCTCATTTTTGTTATTCAGAAAATGTCGTGTTCACTGTTTTGTCAGTGTGATGAACTGTTGTGATCGACCTATATCACCATTCTGTTTGGGATTTCTTCCCCATGTCACATCATCTGCTGTCTGTGATGCACCAGCAGTTCAGCATGATATTTTTGTATTTCTATAAGTTCCCCTTTGTTGCCTTGAAAACTCAAACATAAAAAAAGAACTCTAAAAGTTCCCATATACAATATATAAACTTGATTCATTCATGTTGTTTCCTTTATAGTAGTGATTTACAGTAGTAATTGCTTGATTTGTCAAAACGTGTGTCTCTGAAATAAAAGTTATGCAGTTAATAGTTTAGAATAAATTAATACAATTATTTGCCACACAAAAATATTTTCCATTTTAATTGGATTAAATTATAAACAAAGAACACTTACACAAAAAGATAAGAATGATATGTAAATCTCACTCTATATTGCACCATTTCATTATTTTGTTGGTCCGATTTCTTGCATAGATCAATTCAAAATTTCAACATTTATAGTTATTTCTACCAAAATATACAATATGAAAACATTTCAAATGGTTCACTGTACAAAAAAAATAAATAGTTTTTGAAATATTATTATTTACCACAAGAAATAGATTTTTTCCCCAGATATGTCAATAACAGTTTTTGGTCTAAATGTTTGAAATACAATATTTATCTTTAACAAACACATATATTCATGGCTAAGTCCTTTGAAGAGGTAGAGAAAACAAACACACTGTAAATAGGGGCACAACTTCATCCAAATACAAAATTCCTACTGCATCATACTGTACACAAAATGGTACCACAAGATGATACACAGACACACAGCTACACACAGAGCTTCATTCAAAATCACTACCGGCCCATTTTTAATGAATGCAGGGGCAGGCAGTGGTATAAGTTCACTTAAACGGGACAAGAAGATTTTGTGTGATTCAGTGTCATTGTAAAGAGAGATGGGCTTATTTTGAGAAGATGGGCATTCTTTCTTTCTGGGTAACAGTAGCTTGTAGAGGCTGGTAGAGGAGTGGACCTGTACACTTTGAAGAGCCTATGAAAGATTTCATCAAGGCACCTGGGCTAAGTGCACAGTATAAATGTAGTTATAGCCCAAATCACACAATGAGTCAATCTTCTTTTGTTATGAAATGGGCAACTGTTTTCTTGTCACCATTTCAATCAAACAGTGCCCCAGTTCATTTGGATAGCGAGCTAGCTCGCTATCTTGAGTAATGACTGGGTGGCTGCATGGTGTACCACTTAGTCTTGAGTCAGTCAAGAATGACTTAAAGTGGTTTTAAAGGTGGCAGCAACAACACCAACACAAAAGGTATCTCCCCTAAAAGTCTCACAATTAAAAGCAGCAGCAGAATAGGCTGAAAGTCGTGCTGTTTTGTAATCCTTGCACTTGTTGTAGCTGATAGAGAATACCTCTAATAAACTATCCTTTATTTGAATTTGTTTTTTACTGTATTCATTTTCTTTGGCCATGTTGCCCTGCTCTGTTGCAGACTTTGAAAATAAACCCCACATTTTTCACATTAGAGGCTACAGATGTCGTGGCAAGTTCCCATACGAGGACAGATGGAAAGAACTTTGCTTGGGGCCAGTTAAATAAAAAATGTCACTAATTCAAACACACTGGACTTGGTTGGAAGTGCTCTATTCTACAAGGTTTCATTTCGGTAAATGTTGACATGACTTATACTTTGCTTTCATGTCAGCAGTATTTTTTTAAGAACTGCCGTGGCCTGAGTATCTGGAAATATTGGAACGAAACTCTTCACATGTAGACACAACCTCAAAGTACATAACCACAAAAAACCACATCTGTACGAGCACCAATTGCAAAACACACACACTGTCGCCAAACACACAGGCACAGGTGCACTCACACACATAACAGTACTGTACCTACACATGTGTGAACACACTTGAGGGTTACCAAATACCACAACTGAACTATACATTAAAAACATTCATCTCAAAATGTTAATATATCTTTCAATACATCATTAAAAATGATTTTAACGTAGGTTGTTGAGAAGTGCCACATGTAATTTTAACCTCAATAAATGCTTGCATTAATCTTGACACATTTGTATCACCACATTTTATATGAACTGCTGTATGATCTGATTTAGCAGTAAATCTAATGCATTGTTTAACAGCGTAAAGGAGGGAAAGGGTGTATATTTTTCCAGACACACAAAAAGTTTTAGATTTTCTGATATTTGGTGGAAGGATTGAAAAAAACAATGAAGCCACAGTGAAAAAAACTCTTAAGAGGAGCAGAGTGACAGTAGATAAGGAGGTGAATGACAGATAAAGACATCCTTTTAGCAACAGGAAGCAACTGAAAACTTGTGTCTTAAAGGAAAATGTCTCAATTTCACCATAACACACTGACAATTAGATGTGTGATTTTGCAGATTACACACTGAATTTCTCAGGCTGTTCCTCCATCAGACAAACATCTCCTTGTTGACCCACATGAGTGTACGCGTGTCGTTGGGTTTGCATTCATACTCAATGCTGTTGAAGCTGTTTCCCCACTGGCAGTGGTCCCTCTTGTTGTAGTTGTAGTACTTCACCTGCCACACTGTCTCAAACATTCCCACCTCTGTGAACTGTAGGAGAAACACATGCACAGATGAATACAAATGCAAAGACACATTCTGACACACACAGTTTACGACATCTTGTAGATGGCTTGAGTTGATTAGCTGATGATCAAACATACTGAGTGGACAGATGGGAATACACACACACACACACACACACACACACACACACACTCATAAGAAAGTCATTTACACGCAGAGACTCGCACTGTATCAGCATGCCTCTAAAATCATGTGGAGGTGAAGTGAAGAGGAAGCATACTGACTGGACAGATGGATACATGCACACACACACACACACGCACACGCACACGCACACGCACACGCACACAATACGATCCCAGAGGCTCCCCCCGAATGTGAACTGGACAGATGGGTAGCATAAACACAGACACAAATTATATTTGCAATAATTTTTGTAACATTGTTTGAACCTGTAGTTTTGCGTGTTTTTTCCTTATAAGATATATTTAAACATATTTGAGCATTTACATCAGATGTCACTACTTTCATTGCCATGCCAGGAACTCAAACAGCTGCTTCCTCCAAGTGTCTGTGTAGTGCTGCAAGCTGGTAAGATTTGCCCTCCGAACACTCAACTAATTTTGAGGATGATGTTTCCACAATGCAAAGTCCACTGTTAATTAATGTGCTTGTTACATGGTTAATGACCTAATCTATTTAACACAATAACATTATTTATATTCCTGGTTTTCTTAGTGGTCTATGATAGTACATTAAATATATATGGGCTGTTGGTCACACAAAACAAGACATTTTAAGACATCACCATGGGAAATCATTATATTAATCGATGATAAGATGTAACCATTGAATTAGGTAGGCTAATATTAATTACACGCTTTGACACCTGAAGCATCCATCACCCACCCAATCCATAAATACACCACTGTAGCTGTCATCATCCATGGTTAATCCAGTTAAACTGTAACCATGGAAGCACCTGTAACTGTCACGATTTGCAGTCAAAAATGGACTCTCTATGGAAATTCCTGTAACTATCGGGATACACTGTAGAAAAAACTGTAACCATAGAAATACGTTTAACTATCATGATACACTGTAAACAAACTATAAACATGGAAACACATGTAACTCTCAGGATACATTGTAGAAAAGCTATAACCAAGGAAACAAAACAAAAAAATCAGATTGGTTATTGGTTTTGTTTTTTTCATGATGGTAAGAACAATATAGAATATAATCAAACTTGTCATTTAACTGTATAGGAATGAATAAAACAAGCACAGGACAAAATCAGTGTTAAAAACAATGGAACAAGAGAGGCTATCCTCCTGTATCCACACATTAAATTTTACAACCATCCTGTGTTTTCCTTCTCTACCAAACAGACTCTCCTCTGATGCTGAACACCTCCTGGCTATAAAAGACTTTTGAATGTTGAATTTCTCCTGTATCTGCCTTCAGATCAACGTTGCTTTCCTGCCCTGTCTACAGCAAATCCTTACCTGTATACTGATTTGAACTGGTTGCCTCTCCCCACTCTTGGTGTGTGCCACCCCTTCTGTGTCGTATTGGCCACTATAGACCACTGACTGTGGGTCTTTAGACTGCTGCTCCAGGGGGAAGGTCACCCCGCCCACACTCATCGACCTGCATACAGGTACACAACGCAAGGGAATTAGCAGAATACGGAAGTGCAAAACCTGCAGTTCTTCGAATGGCCACTTGAGGTGTAAACATGTTTACAGCCTGGTCATGACAACTGCACGGGGGTGAACTTAAAAAAAAAAAAAAAAAATTAACCCGTTTACATTTTTTAAGGTTTAAAGTTATGCATAACTGAGGGCGTGGCTGCTTAAGCTAGCCGCTCGGTCTCTAGCTGCTAGCCGTCTGCTCGGCTTCCCCACAGCTAATTCGAGTCACTGAACATGACCTCTGCAAATATCGGACTAATAATATGACGTGCTGTGCGGTTAATTGTCTAACAGAACGAGGGAGTCTGCGCTCTTGTTTTTTGAAGTGAGTGAAATTCTAGTATTATGTTATTTATGTGTTAGCAGTAATTAGCAAGTATCGGTATCTGCGCTCGTTATACCTGGATTGTTAGCTTAGGTAGTTAACTAGCTAATTTTGCCGGGAATTAGCCTTGAGTTAGCCTTTGAGCAAGATCCCCCAGATGTGCTAGCAATGCTAACGGGAGCGTTTGCTTGTCATCGTTTTGAAACTGGTATACACCGCTGCATACACGCCCCACGCCTTTGCCCAGTTTTGCATTAGCAGGAGTCAGACACTGCTAACATGGCAACGGCGGAACTGCTCACAAACCGCTCCTCTGAAATCTATGGGTGACGTCACAGAGGCTGCATCCATGCAGTCTATGGGATTTATCAGGAAACATATTTAAAAATAAAGATTAATGTGAACGTGACATAACAGTATAATACATATCACGAGTTCATAAAACAGACGAGATGTATCTTGAAATATTTGACGGATATATTGAAATTTCAAAAGCACCAATTAATAGATTTTAAACCCAATAATTTCATCTGTGATTGAGGCAATTAAAACCGTAAATAGCTTGGATCCTGCTATAGATTAACTGTGAGCTACATATTGATAGCTACTGATTATAGGTTGACAAACCATTTAGTCTATAGTTGTGTTTCATGAGCATGCCCCAAAATCAGTGCAACATGTCCAATGCATCATGGTGTGTGACCTATTTTTAAATCGGAGTGCTCATCCAGGCATGTTTCACACCCTGATATTTAGATGTCCAACATTAATCCTTATTTGGAGATGGAAGGAGCCTACAACAACATTCGTTCCATAACAATGGATTGTAGGCAAATCACAACAGGGTTGCTACACAAAGCCCACACGCTTGAGTCCTAATCTGTGGTGGATTTGATTTGTGGCCAATTGGGGTTTATGCTGGCTTCACGTGCTCCTCTAAAAATCCTACTTTCCAGTGCTAAACTTGGAAATAGGACATACTAATGTAACAACATGTGCAACGTATGTAAATTATGTTTTGTTTTCCATGAACCTTGAAATTAAGCAATAGCGCCACTTTTATATCACGTTTTACCATTTCATGTTCGATAGGCTATAGACTCCCAACAGCCATATTTCCTACTATACATGAATGCAGCCTTACAATCTGCAATTGACTATTCCTCGGCAGACCTGTTCAGGTCACCTCCATACATGCGAGTAATGACTCGTATCCTTTGTCCTTTTATTGACCGTCAAGTAACGTAATTTGCGCAGTCTGTGTAATTAGAAAAAAATGCAGGAAAACTACTGTTTAGGTTCTTTAAAGCAGACAAATGACCCATTATATATTGTATTTCACTTTGAATAGTAGGCTAAATACATTTTACCAACAAAAGAGACAATTTACGGATCCAGGGTATATTAAAAAAAAAAATACACGTACAGTAACGACACTATAACCCAGATACGGACAATAATTAGCGGTTGTCATTCAGACAAAATCTCCATTGTTTACAAGGCTCTTGTCATATGTCCTTTTGCCTTCCTATATGGATCATCTCCATAATCCAGTAACGTCCCTCATATTGAAATTTGTTTGAGAGAATCAATAGGTTTATTATGGCCTTTCATCAGTTTGCTTGGGTTTTGATCAGGTCAGGATAATCCACGTCTGAAACAAGAATCGAAAGAGCTACCTACGTGGCCTCGACCGCTCCTGGTTTAACGACCACCTCGATTTTGTACTTGGACCCGGTCAGCAGCTTGATGGTCCGGGTCTGTCCGAACCGTGCGCCGTCGGACTTGAAGTACACCGCGGTGTTGTTGGGAAGCATCTTCAAGGAAATCCCAATTTTGACGATCTGGGGAACGTCGGCCATGTTTCCATATAGCTAGTACGCTCCTATCTCCAGGATGAGTGGAATTGCGAAGTGTGTTATAGGTCTCAGGTGTGGATCAATTCAGGCAGACGGAGAAATTCCATGCGGACAAGCCCATAGCAGAGCGCACCGCACAGGGAATTGCGCAGCGCTGCTCTCCGTAATCCCGTCCATCCTGCAGGCCTAATCCCAACCAATGCTCTCTCTCTCTCTCTCTCTCTCTCTCTCTCTCTCTCTCTCTCACACACACACTCCTTCACACTCTACTACTCACTACCCCCCTTTCGATTTCTAATTTAAGAGTAGAATAGTAGAGATTTGACGTGACGAAATTCTGGCAATTATGAGTCTGTGTGTGGATTAGTTCATCTAATCCTCAGAGGTGTCAGATATATGATGAGATGGCAATAAGAACAGACCTGATAATTGGCTACCATAACAAAAGTCACACAACCGACAATTATAACAAATA
>NW_019525109.1:714315-723250 GCF_002814215.2 Seriola lalandi dorsalis | reverse complement strand
AAAAAAAAAATACACGTACAGTAACGACACTATAACCCAGATACGGACAATAATTAGCGGTTGTCATTCAGACAAAATCTCCATTGTTTACAAGGCTCTTGTCATATGTCCTTTTGCCTTCCTATATGGATCATCTCCATAATCCAGTAACGTCCCTCATATTGAAATTTGTTTGAGAGAATCAATAGGTTTATTATGGCCTTTCATCAGTTTGCTTGGGTTTTGATCAGGTCAGGATAATCCACGTCTGAAACAAGAATCGAAAGAGCTACCTACGTGGCCTCGACCGCTCCTGGTTTAACGACCACCTCGATTTTGTACTTGGACCCGGTCAGCAGCTTGATGGTCCGGGTCTGTCCGAACCGTGCGCCGTCGGACTTGAAGTACACCGCGGTGTTGTTGGGAAGCATCTTCAAGGAAATCCCAATTTTGACGATCTGGGGAACGTCGGCCATGTTTCCATATAGCTAGTACGCTCCTATCTCCAGGATGAGTGGAATTGCGAAGTGTGTTATAGGTCTCAGGTGTGGATCAATTCAGGCAGACGGAGAAATTCCATGCGGACAAGCCCATAGCAGAGCGCACCGCACAGGGAATTGCGCAGCGCTGCTCTCCGTAATCCCGTCCATCCTGCAGGCCTAATCCCAACCAATGCTCTCTCTCTCTCTCTCTCTCTCTCTCTCTCTCTCTCTCTCTCTCTCTCTCTCTCACACACACACACTCCTTCACACTCTACTACTCACTACCCCCCTTTCGATTTCTAATTTAAGAGTAGAATAGTAGAGATTTGACGTGACGAAATTCTGGCAATTATGAGTCTGTGTGTGGATTAGTTCATCTAATCCTCAGAGGTGTCAGATATATGATGAGATGGCAATAAGAACAGACCTGATAATTGGCTACCATAACAAAAGTCACACAACCGACAATTATAACAAATACATGAAAATAAAGCAAAACGTAAAAATAGGCCTACACGATTAGGATATATAACTGTATAATACATGCTGCATTAAATTCAAGTCCACCAAAGGTTAACACGGCTAGAATGATTAAAAGTTAAATAAAACAGTAAAAATAATCACAATTCCGGGCAAAAGTAACCCTATCAAGTCAAATAACCTATAGGTTTGTACTAATACAACACCGTACAGTCGTATTTATGAAATAAATTTAAACACAGGGTGAATCCAGACATTCAAAACCAGTTTTCTAGGACTTTTGAAGTTCTCATGCTATATCCGTGTAATTCCAATATTTGACCACTAGAGGCCAGGCTTTGATCACAACAGGAAAACCCTATCTAACATACCTTGCTTTAAAATGCTCAGGCTATGTTCAGTACAGTAGGATTGCGGTGTGCTGACATTTCAAATGAAGAGGAAACTTTACACAATGGTGTAAAACTGGTTTAAATCAAAGTCAGTTAAAATACACAAAACCATATGTTTCTCTGCAAAACGTGTCTCATTTGAGGACTGAAATAAAAAGAATGGGAATAATGGAGCAGTTTTTAACTATTCAACTTCAGTGCGTTGATTAAAAGGACAGAACTGAGCTTAACAGTAATATCACCACTGATGCTGTTGGTTACTCTTTTCCTGCCTCTGCTTTCCTCTCTTTCCTCCCTTTTGTTGTGGCTTTGGTCAAATGTAGATACAAATCTCAGTCACACTTTCTTATACACTTCACCATAAGCCACAGCCCTTGAATGGATGTGAATACATATGTAAAATTGACAACAGGCTGTTTAGTAGTAACAGGTTGGAAAGAAAAAGAAAAAAAAAAAAAAGAAAGAAAAGAAAAAGTAGGGTCCATGTGTCACGTGGCAGGTCGGTGGGGACGAGGGTGGCTCAGCTGTTTAACAACATAATCAGAAAGCGTGATCGGTTCCGGGCGGAGATAGTTTGAGACCGAGCAGAGTAAACCACCTTCACCGTTTCTGCTGCCACGAAAGCCGCTATACTTCACCGTAAAGTCTGATTGTCTGAATATGAACTAATCTCACAGTGATATTCAACCTTCAACCAATTTATTTATAACATTTTAGTTCGGCAAATGCAATAGGCTACTGAAATGTAGGCTAATCGTAGACAAGTGTGAAACCAGTTTCATAGTATGGGCCTATATTCAGTTATACAGACAACTTCATGTCCATTTCCCTTCTAACGTGTGATTTCACACGCAGAAGAATAGACTCTATTTCTGTGTAGAGGTGATTAATGCAGCGATATTGTCTGTGATTAATCGACCAAAACGATCACACTGGCTGGTTTGGTCTTCGGGCAATTTCCTCCCCTGCGTAAAACCTGCGTCATCGGTGCATTGATGTCTTTTCACGTGTCTTCAGTTAACATTTATTATTCAAATCGCAAGTCACACGTAGCCACAGAGATCACCTACTAGTCCAGTGGTTTTGATGGCAGTGCTGCGCCTTCTCTGCCCGATGCGTAAAATTGAACCATCGTTTGGAGAAGCACCGGCAGGCACCGCACACTCTAACAGAAAGAAGGAAGACGGCGAGTGAGTTGGGGGAAGAAGCAGCGTGTGGTGTGGGAGGGTGGGAGAGCCCTCCCACCGCCAAATGTCTGGATGGATCCACTCCTTCATAACCCCACTCTTCTCCAGCCTTGCGCAGATGGCCAAAGTGTCCAAAGCAGACTGTGAATCAGCTCCAACAGACCACAGGATGACAAGATGAGAACAGATTAGATATTTAACTCTTCACCCTCTGCTTTGTTTTATTTACTGTTCAGTGAAAGTTAAAGTAGCCAAACAACCTCTGGCGCAAGAGCACTTGGCTACATGTGAATGTTTGCCGGTGTCCCAGCGCACTCCACGCCTGCGCTGGTGATGCCATGCCGCGAAGTCATACAGGCGACGAGAGCGGCGGCACCGGACTCTGGCTGAAAACCTCAACAGGACGCCGGGCGCAGGACTACGCATTGAAAGATGTGGAGTCTGGGCGGATGACGATGAATAACGCGGTGCGAGTAAATGACGGTCTCCTGTCTCCCGCCACGGCAGGTGCGGTGGGAGCGGAGAGGAAGCAGGGCGCCCGGCTCAGCCTTCTGGGGAAGCCGCTGACCTACAGCGCCCAGAGCGGCCGCAGGAACGCGCGGTACCGGCGCCTCCAGAATTACCTCTACAACGTGTTGGAGAGACCAAGGGAATGGGCGTTCATCTACCACGCTTTTGTGTGAGTACTTACACTTCTACATTACATAGTAGAGATTTACACAGACACTTAAAATCTGTCTTCTGATAATGTGAAGAACAGTTTTGAAAGTAAAGATAAACCATTAGTTGATACTGATTGTTGTTCTCATTAGAATGAGCAGCTGGTGTCATGGTGCACACATACACACACAGGTCACGGTGTCAAACTGATGCAAGTTGAATAGGGATGTTGTTTCCTTTGAAAAAGTCAATGTTTTGTTGGAACATTAACTTCCAAACATTTTCTGTCCTCTAACATGCGGTTCCATCTTCCTTCATCCACTTTGCCTAAAAACATATAAACACAAACACACTTAGAAACACAACACTTTTTGACTCAGTTATCTCTTTGCTTTTCCTCATTTTTATCAAGTTAGTGGTGAAGATGTCCTGGCTGTGACTATTATTGACCTGATTTCATTCACCTAATGACACTGTATATCAGTACAGGATTTCTTTTGAATGTGATCACCTGTTGCTCCATCCATAGGAGACACAGAATCTTAAACAGTTTTAATTTTAAAAACAGATGGTATTTGAAGGTATTTTGAAACTTACAGTGTGCAACTAATTGCAGAAACCGTATGCAGAATATTTATAAAAACTGCTACTGTATTAGATTCGATCTCTTACTAATCTTTACGTAACACTGGAAGCTCCGACAGATTTTGGGCTCTTAGAGAAGGTCAACAAGCTGTCAAGTGAAAAGGGTGGCTGTAATACTAACTGCTACCCACTTGCACGATCTTGAGTCTTTCATCACTGTTTTTGTCAGAGAGTGGATCCACAGAAAGTCCTGGAGGGACTTTCTAAAAGCTGACAAGTTTCAGTTTTTAAATTCAAAACAGCCCTCTGCTGACCACAGCTTGGTTTTCCTGGTGTAAAATAGCTCTATGGCCAAAATGTCTGATTTTAGTTCTTCATTTGACAAAACAAAACACCATCCAGCTTTCAGGCTGAGCTTTCCTGCTTTGTGTCTGTTTAAACTAATGGGATTTCCATCGCCTGTTGCTGTTTGTGTCCCAAGGGCGCTTGTAGACATGACACACACTCCTACTGTACTCTGTATTCATCCACAACAGTTATTATCGTGGTTGTGGTCATATCTTTAGAGATGGTTGCTTCATTGTGATTCATTTCTGTTTCATATTCTTTGCTGTGCGGCTTCTGTGTTGCACGTTCAAGAGCTCACCTGTCAATCACACCGTGTAGGCGGGACTGTGACTTTATTAAGTATGAGTTTCTGTATGTGCCGCTCTTGTCCGTGTCTGCTCAGCTGTGGTAGACGTTGATGTCGTTGCTAACAATTTTTTTTTTGTTTATTTTAAACTTTTGGCATTTAAAAGACACCATATCCTGTGTGGCTGAGGATATTTCAGAGGAAAAAGCTGTCAGATTTGTAGCAGATTATTACACATGGAAGTTGGTGTGTCACGGACGAGCAGGCTCTGCATCAGAACAGCTGTGGTAATTCCTGCGGAGTACACACTTTCTTTTTTTTCTCATTACATGTCTATCTGTGCATATACAGTAAATATAGCCTAGTTCGTACACATATGCATGAATCTATGTAGACGTATCTCTTTCGCACACAAACACCAGCGCGTCCACCAACCACAGCATGGTTGGAGTGATGAAACACCACATCCCGTCTCGTTCCAACGAAGTCTTGTTGGAAGTAAAACGCTGTGAGAAGGAGGAAACTGAGCTGTCAGAGGAGGGGCTGCGAAGCCGGATGTTGACGTTTTATTTGCTCAGGCGGGACAGCTGAGGTCACATGGGTTAAGTCATTACATCTGCTAACCACCACAGCCTCCCACACTTGGTAGTTTGCATTAGCTGCCCATATGAAACAATATGAAAGTGTCACATACACAAATTGTTTTATGTGAGGTAAAGAAACTTCAGAGAGATTAGGAAAAATAATCTCACTTTGAAGACAAATTGACAGAAAGCTGAGTCTGTTTTATGAGCTTTGATGCGCAAAGTCGTTTTAAGGATTCAGATGGAAATTAAATAAGTTAAAAAAAAAAATTAAATAAAATGATGTTGTGATTTTTGAGGGGTCTGTACCAGACAAGCATGTTCTCTAGTACGCATGTCTGTAGCACCACAATGCTTCATATATAATTATGTGCGGTGACACGTTTTACCTTTATCAAATAGTTGCAGCTCCTGTGATTTGAACATTGCACTTTTTTGATAATATTTTGATCAGTTGTTCAGCCATGTTTTGAATGGTCTTCACTTTATAGTAGCTGTGTCGTTCCCTATTTACAAGTTAAGCATTTAGATGTGATATCTCAGATCCAGTGTCGCCTTGATTTGGTGATTTACAGGTAATGGACATACTGTTGTATGAGCACAGACTGCAATGTTGATCACAGAAAAATATGTTCTATACACATTAGGTATGTTCAGTACACGTTTAGGTGTTTATTTTAATACACTTTGTCAATTCGCGTCTGTAGATTTCTCACCAAATTCACCAAAAGTTAGCATTCTAACGCAACATGCAGTACAGCGCTCGTTGTCACCGTGTCATCACAGGTGTCATAGTAAAGCGCTTTCTCTCTCCTGCACAATGTTAACGTATCCAAACATGGTCACTTGCTCTGTCCAGTTTGCACTAGCTAACTAGTGCATGCAGCATTTCACTTCAACGTGTCCACAGTGAATATATTTGTAATGTAAGCTTATGGTTGGCTGTTATAGTAACTGTTCCAGTGATCGGACGACTGCGAACGTCATGTTCTTTATGAATTTACAGCTCTTTCAGATTGGATTTCATCAGTGGTTACTTCCCATCAGTCACTGTGGTACTTGTTAATGCTCGGTGTCAGAGAGTGGTTAACGCATATACAGCACACATAGATTTGTACAGTTGCATACACACTTCTTAACACATGTATGTGCAGATTTACACACACTTACAAATGTAGACACATAGGCTTATACACCAACAGTACTTGTATGCACATGCTTGCATACTGCACATATCTACACGTTTACTGGAAACACAATCATATGTACATATCGTGCACATGTGGATATGACCACACATAAACACACATGGCTACACGTGTGTCACACACACAATCACTCACATGCGGTTAGCGATGAACATACACACAAACAAGAAAGTAGATGATTTATAAAAGAAAAGTTTGCTTTGATCGTTTCATTAGTAAGTGGTCATGTTGAAACAGATGCTTCTGTGTGTGTTTGTGCGTATGGATCCACTCTGGGTAAATGGTTCAGAAAACAGCTTGGTGTGTGTGTGTGTGTGTGTGTGTGTGTGTGTGTGTGTGTGTGTGTGTGTGTGTGTGTGTGTGTGTGTGTGTGTGTGTGTGTGTGTGTGTGTGTGTGTGTGTATTTGAAATCTATGAATGTATAATACTCTTCATAGGAGTCCCTGATGTGCTGTTGATAGCTGGTGATCGGCTGCAGTATGAATCAAGACACTGATAAGCATCTGGGCTTGCTTCTTGCCAAATAGTGCTCCCACACTGAAACACTCCTGGCATTAAGATTCAATCTCTTAATGAGATGGCGTGTGTTGGACTAATCACATTTTCTCAAATGGGTTCCAGTCACAGTCTGCATTATGTGCTATACTCGGAAGATGATTCCTTTCCTTTCCGCATGTGTTTGTGTGTATGAGAGCAATGTCTCACCTCATTTTTAATTTGTGTGCTCAGTGTTTTTGTGTTTGGTGCAAGTGTGAAGATGAAATATGTCACTTTTCCATGCACTGATGTGTGTATATGTTTGGGTCTAATGTTACTGTGTTATCAAAGTAAGTAAGAGTTTGTATTATTCAACGCATACATTGCTATCAGCATGAGTTTATGTATCCACATTTTTGTGTCTGAGAATGAGCTACAGAAATGTTTTTGTGTGTGTGTGTGTGTGTGTGTGTGTGTGTGTGTGTGTGTGTGTGTGTGTGTGTGTGTGTGTGTGAGTGTGTGATTGATCAGTCACACAGTGAGTGCATCAGACATTGATCCCAGAGCCATTCTTGTGTATTGACAGGTAGCACATCAACCCAGCGTGATGATCTGCCATGAGGCAGATACCAGTCTTGTTCTGATGATCAACCTCAGTCCGGTTTTATCCCTTAGCTGCACAGATTTGTGCAGAGTCTGTGATGCATTAACTGCCAGCCTGAGTTGCCTGTTTAAAGGGAATGACACTTTATTTCTATTTGAACAGTCATGCAGTATTTTATACTGATGGGGATTTGGGGATTTTAGGACAGACTTTTTTAATCATAAAACAATCTTTCCCTCATCTTTAATGATATTTATAACTAAATCAACCCATAACCATAGAGGTGGCTGATCAGAGAGACGCCCATATGAGTTTAAATGGCCATATGTTTTATTTTAGAAGCCTCTGACAAGCCATATTTTCATGCATGTACAGTGCTGGCAGTTATACATTACAGAAATTTACATTTACATTCAATGATTTGGCGGATGCTTTTATTGAAAGCGATTTAGAAGTGAGGAACAGCAATAAAGCTTCAGTGCAGTATGAGACCTTGAATAAGTACTAAGTACTACATCAATTCAATAAGAGCAAGTGCAAGGAGATAAAGGTAAAGAAGTGCATAGTAAGTGCATGTGTGCAAGAGGTGTTGGGAGAGGAGGTGCTCTCGGCAAAGATGACTCTTCAAGAGATTCTTGAAGATAGAGAGGGAAGCCCCTGCTCTGATGGCATTTGGTATCTCGTTGCAGCATCGGGGAACCACAGATGAGAACAGTACAGCCTGTGATCGCCTTGTGTGTAGGGATGGCAATGCTGGACAATATACCTTGGAGAAACACAGTGGCCAAGTATTTGATTACTACTAACAAGCTCAGTAACAGGAAGTAACAAGTTCAGTAACAATCATGTGCCTTCTGGTAAGTTGTGTTATATATGTTGCGTCTTTGTACC
This sequence comes from Seriola lalandi dorsalis, assembly GCF_002814215.2. NCBI lineage: Eukaryota > Metazoa > Chordata > Actinopteri > Carangiformes > Carangidae > Seriola > Seriola lalandi. The sequence goes on along the minus strand of NW_019525109.1, from coordinate 715,087 downwards.
GAGCTCGCTAACATTAGCAGCTTTACTGTGCGTGTGTGCTGTAAGTCACAGCAGCCAACATTTAGTTTGGCTGTTGCATCAGTTTTTTGAAAAATGAATTTTAATTAGAAACGCTAGAAAATTCTGTTGCACCCCGTAGATTATTCCATCACTCATCAAACTGCAGGTGCATTGATCCAAAAAAGAGAAAGGGAAAAAAAAAAAACTAAATGCACTCAGGCCTGAAGAACATCAAAGGCATCCTGAAGAGACTGCACTTTGTTTCCTGAGGACACTGCGACATTTGAGACACCTGAGCACATAAAAGAGTCTCTGTGTTTAGGTTCAGAGTTACTTCCAGGTATGGAGGAGGATGTTGGCTGGCACCCAATGGAAAATGCTGGAAAATGCTAAGGACCTATTAGATAGGATGAATAGAAAGAGGGATGCGTGTGTGTGTGTATGTGTATAAATACTGTCATGGCGTGTTCCGGTGTTTGCAGGAATAGGCAGAGAGTGGGTACCCTATTAAAGGTACCATGTGTGTGTGTGTGTATTTATTTCATGTCTTCACTGGACAGTGTAACACAGCACAGACTAGAGTGTGGATTTGTGTGTCCAGGTCACCAGTTGGCACATGTCATCCAGGGCAGAACAGAAGGATGGAAACAGGAGAAGATGGAAACGAGTAAAAAAAAAAAAAAAAAGAGAGAAAGGGACTGAGAGAGAGTGACAGAGGAGGTGAAAACAAGAACAGGGAGATTCAGAGGTTTTCTGTGCAGGAAAACACAGA
>NW_019525109.1:631815-709315 GCF_002814215.2 Seriola lalandi dorsalis | reverse complement strand
GATGGAGCCATGCTACAGAATAGCAGTCAAATTATAAAGTTTGTACACTGTATCCTTCATGCTTTATTTAATTTCATTCCTCTGTCTTGCTAATATGGTGCTAACGTGGGTAGGCGTGAGAGTTGGCTTTTGTTAAAGTGTGAACTCATTACAACTCCTCAGATCGAGGTAGACACAGCAAGAGCTTCCCTTATGAAAGAAGAAGTCTCAGACTTGGACACTCTGTCTGCTCTCATCAGTGTGACTGCAAGAGACCGTGTTTATTTTATTGTTGCATTGAACATTTGACATATAGAGAAGATGATTTTAAAGCAGCTTATATGTAAAACAGAGTCGACTGACAGTGTTCCCACAACATTTTGACTTCATTTTGATTTGCATATTAAAAGTGTTCTCTCTTCCTCTCTCTGTGTTGTTGAATCTGTTGTGAATCAATGTTCCTTTATTGCCCTTTAAAGATGGCTCTTTTGTTGTGGAGGCGTCAGACCATGGCGGCCCTTTGAAGTACTCTGAGTGAAGAATCTTGGGCATATGTGCAAGAGTTTAAGGAAACTGACTGAGGCAGGCTCCGTTTTTTTTCCCCCCTTTTTTTATTAAAAGCTATCAGGAGCCAGAACATGTCCTCCTTGGCCAGTTTTCCCCCCGAGGAGCACGAGAGCTGTCCATCATCTGTTTCTCTTTGTTTGCAGAGTAGGGAATCTTTATTGTCCCATGCTATGAGATCAAGGGGTCTCTCGTTTGTTTGTTGAACTGCCGGTTCTTGATTAAAGTTGAGAGAATGATGCATCTCTGCACCTCAGCGTTCTTAAAGGGGACACCAAATGGCCCAAAAATGATTCTCCAGGGCAGGTCAGAACAGCTGCATCACACGTGAGCTGCCACAGTGTTTGCTGCTGCATGTTGCAAAGGGCAGTACATTTGATTTTACTGTGACAAATGCACAAAATGACAACAATACACAACTCAATTTTATCGAAGCTCAGTTATCGTATCTACTTCTTCCTATATACAGCTGTATACAGTATACGTTGATAGAGATTTACATTGACACTCAATAGAGAGCATGCTTCTGGAAGGCGGCACCATTGCATGGTCAATTTTACATTAGTGTTTCCTCACTGCTTAGTTGACCTGAGTCCAACCATTTCTGTAACTTACCAAAAAACGACAGACATTCACATCCGCTCCGTGCAGTGTTTGGCCGGGTAAAGTGTGTGGAGCTGAGAAACTATGCAAGGTCTAAACTTCTCTCTCCAGCTCTGTTTTGTCATTCTTAATGTAACTGCTTCCGTCACTTCTCAGTGTACAAACTTTCTAAACGATTAGTGCATCTAGCGCCTCTCATTGAGTGCAGGTGGAGAAGGGACTTACGAAATGAAATGCTGAATGGCAGCAACGGTAGCAGTCAAAGCGACAAGTGATTGCAGTGGCAGCAAAGCAGTGAGGACTGCACTGACGGCTTAAGTACACTGGCCTTATTGCATAATGTGTGTTGAATATAAAGATTGCAGTTATGAATCGAATGTTGTGTGAACTAGTTCTCATTTATAGTAACTGTCTTTTTGTATGACTGTTCAGACCAGAGAAAGACAAACAGGTGGGATGGCAAGATGTCAGAATTTGCTGTGCCTTCAGTGTATAACTGTAAGGGGTTGTTCTGTGGGCTGGTTATTAAGTGACTCAATGATGGACTTAATGATTTCATCAGTTGCAGCTGTGAAAGCAACAAGACTAGTTCAAAACCTAATATGTGGTTGGACCTGGTTTTAGCCCTTTATCTTTTTGCTTCTGTCCTCCTCTGTGCTCACATACACAGTATGTGTGACGTCAGCTGACAAAATCACCGTACGCATCAGTTGAAGGCAGCGGCTGTGCTGTGATTTTGGCTGTATTATAAAGTGATCACTCGGAGAGAAGCTCATTTATGTCTGCGTCAGCTGGCGTGCGGTCAGCATGGAGCGGGATGACTGTGGAGGGAAAGCCCAACCTCATGCTCGGCGAGCATACTGGCAACTCCCTTCTACGGAAAGTAGAAAGGTTTGTCCAAAAAGTTGTTGGACTTGTCTCTAGATGCACTTTTTGCTAAATGTGTCTGGAAAGTCGTTAAATCTAGCAACAAAAGTGCTAAGTTGGCAACACTGCTTGTTCATACCAATTCATTTTGAAAGAGCAACAACCAATGGGGAAACTCGCCCAGCTTACCATTGGTGCTACTTCACAACATTCATGCTTATTGGGCTGGTCCCACTGTCGCGGTCCAGCCAAAAAAAATCTTTGCTATTAATCCAAAGAAGTGAAAGGAGAAAGTAGTATTTTTAGTCTTCCAGTAAGTGACAAACCTTTCTGTTGGATCTCTGTGAGTGTTATTTACAGGCATGTAGGCATGCACTGATCCGATAAGCTAATTCTGACTGTATTAACTGTGTCACTTATCGGACCATGATGTGACGGATCCATGTTAAATACAATTTCTTTGTCAAATGTCATATAAAATTTGGCTTTCCCATTACCAATCATGATGAGCTGCAGACTCAGGCATCCTTTTGGTAAGCAAGCTTATTTGTAAAGCTCCTTTCCTACACAGAAGTCCTTTTAAGGATAAAGATATTCATATAAGGAACAAGTAAGGAATAATTTACTTCCCCTTAATTACAGACTCCAGCTCCTAGTTTATGATTGTATTGGGTCGGACTTCATAAAAGTTGACTTGGATTCCTTCCTTCGCTGCATATGTCCATTTGTTTTCATTGTTGAATGTCTTTTACCATGATATTTGATTTTGCCCAAACAAATAAATACATGCACAGGGGACTTTAGTAGGAGCTCAGAGCCTCCCTCTTGCTGCAGTTCCTGTCGGGTAGCAGTAGGGGTTGATTAAGGTGACAGATTGACACAGATTGATTTTCTCATGTGACTTAAGCAAATTGAGTGAGAGAAATGATGTTATGAAGGACAAGCTGAAAAATTAGGTGACAGACGGATGGTGAGGAAAAGGAAGATGAGCAGGATAAAAGTTTTATCTACGTGTGTTTGCCAAGTAGACTATGTTTCTGTAACAACATGACTGATCAAATGTCACTCCTGTTTATGATTTCTTATGCAAATATTTAACAATTTATAAAAACCGCTTGGCTTTTCATGCTTCGGAATTTGTTTGTGTACGCGTATGCACACTCAAGTGTTTGTGTGTGTGTGTGTGTGTGTGTGTGCGCGTGTGAACTATCTACCAAATGAATCCACAGAAAATTAAGTTTGCCCCCAAAGAACATGTTGCCCCTAGCAACCAAAGCTTGGACGGGAATTGAGTGACTCATGTTACACTGCATGAAAAGTCCTGTGTGTGTGTGTGTGTGTGTGTGTGTGTTATTTGTGTGTGAGCAGGAGTGTGAGAGGGAATGAGCCAAGGGGAGAGAGAATGTCCCTGTGAGTGCGTGTGTGTGTGCGTGTGTGCGTGCGTGCGTGTGTGTGCGTGTGCGTGTGTGTGTGTGTGTGTGTGTGTGTGCGCGTGCTGGCAGGCTTTGGGCCCAGTCCATTGACGGGAGTTGGTCTAATGTAGAGTGAGTCTCTGTTTTCTCTAAGTAAGCCTTCTCCCAGGCCTGCAGCCAACGGAGCAACCAGCCTGACACAACAAGACAGCTGGCTGTTTGGATAACATTACACCTTCTCACTGCAGTGTGTGTGTGTGAGTGTGTGTGCGCGTGTGTGCGCATGTGTGAAAGAAACAAAGACAAAGAGAGCCTTTTAACATTTGATTAAAGGAGTATAGACCCAGTTGACTCCTTAGATGTGTGTGACAATATGCGTGTGTGAGTGTGTGTGCACAGAGAAAGTGGGAGAGTTAAGAAGGTATTTGTGGAAGGTATTTCTCTCTCTCTCTCTCTCTCTCTCTCTCTCTCTCTCTCTCTCTCTCTCTCTCTCTCTCTCTCTCTCTCTTTGTGTGCATGTGTGCGTACGTACATTTTTAAATCACCTTGTGACACATCTCACAAAGTCACATTGTGGGAACAAAAAGCTGTTTTCCTCAAGTCATACCATTTAATTTAAGTCTTGGTGGTTAAATTTATGATCCTTAAAATGTTCATGAAATCAAACCACATTTTTGATACTGTTAATGGTTGACTTCTATTTTCAGCAATGGTCATTGTTACCTCTCTATATTGTAGTTTTCATTGTTAGTGGTGGAGTCCGCCTTTCCCTCTCTAGATTCAAACTGTCATTGTATGCATGAGGGATTCACAGGACATTAGACATGCATGTAAATCCATTGTTACTGTCTGTAATTTAATGTCTTTGATATCAGCCTGGTCAGAAAAGCTGTTGATTGTTCACTCTCCCACAGCCGCCTCAGAGCTGTAAGCAGAGCTGTTTTATTGTGAAGCAGGCACAGGAAACGCAATATGTTTGTCACCATGGTTAGCGCTGTCCATGAACATTCGTCTGAAATGTGGCTACAAAACACAGACGATGTAATTGTGTGCAGTTTCATCAGTGGATCAGGTTGGAGGGAGGGTGAGGGGTGTGGGGGTGTGAGGAGGGATGGGGACATTTGTTAGCCTGTGTTGTACATTTGGTAAATGTCAATTCGATCCAATTCTGCACGAGGCTGAGACCAAAGGCTAAAGATGACACACTTCATCTCCCAGCTAAAATCTATGCAAATCTCCCTCCCTCCCTCCGTCTATTTCCTCTGCTCTCTCATGACAATTTCAGCTTTATCAGAATACAACTCTGCTTCCTGTAAATCACCATTGCTTTGCACAACATCACCACCCTGCCCGATGAAACTGGAAATTAAAAAGACATTACAGTTGAGATCATTCCCGAAAGCAGAAACAGCTATGCGTGACATCAGTGGTTTGTCAGTTATGAACAGATTCAGTGCTGCAGGACAGGCACCAAGGTGAGACACTAATGGATTTATAAATGCACTTTCCAGTTTTTAAGTTCCATTAGACACTTCTGCTTGTTGCAGGAAACGCAGACCTTTGTGTCCTCGGCCTGTGCAGGTTAGGAAGCAAATACCATCATTAGAAAAAGGTGTCTAGCAATCATCCTGCATTTGTCTGTCCAGGTGTTTTCTGTTACTTACTATAAGTGCTGCTAATGCATATCAGCTGTTGAGCCTAATAGATTTTCTGAGGGCCCCTTGCTGGAGCACAATTATGCTTGGAAAAACTGCGGTTGTGTTCAAAGAGGAACTGCATGGTGCTCTGACATGGCCTATTAAAGTCGATTCACCCAAATTACAGAAACATATTTTCTCACTTACCTCTTATGGTATCAAACCAGATTGTTTTGGTTTCATTTGGCGAGGTTTTGAGATACCTGGATTTCCCAGTTCCTCTGGATGAACTGCAGACGGTTCTAAAAAAGAAACTCTACGACAGCTGTTGACTGTGTATTGTGCAGAGTAATGACCTGGACCACAAAAGCTTTCATCTGTAATGGTAAAAATTTTAGGGCAAAATCAGTTCATTTCAATGGAATCACTGCGATCAACTCAACTTGCAGGGGCCAAGTAAATCTGCTCAAAGTTTTCATGTTATATTTTCATGTGTCAACTTGTTATGAACATTAACACACATATCCTGCTGTTGACCAATAGCATAAGCCCTCTTGACAGTTCTGACCTTTGAGGGAAGAGAGGCGGATGTCCATGCAGGAACCTATCATTGCTCATTAGCTGTGTTGCACCTTCCTCCCTCCCAAAATAGTAAGAAGCGTGGAGCTATTGTGACTGAAAAACACTAGCATGTTTCCAGCTTGCTAGCATGTTAGGGGTTAGCTCGCCAGCAGCAAAGGGCAGGCCTGCGAGCAATTTCAACATGCTCAAGCAGCTAGCACCAACTATTTTACCAAACAAAGATGACACTCTCCATACCAGTTTCACTGTGTGAGCACCGTAGCCTCATTCAGGACAGTCCCAGAGGTTCCCATAGAAGAGGGAAGTGGTTGTTCGCTGCCCTTTATTGGATGTGGGGTGCTTAAGACAGACGTGCATTTGTCAAACCAACCAGTTAGTCTTCATCTTTTTTCCCATAAATCTGAAAAACTTGTTTAAAAACACTTCAGATAAAACATACATTTCACCTTTTGAGTTGCGTGTTGAAGGTTATTTTTGTGCGGAATGGGATCATTGTTGCCCCTTGTGGCCACTAGGGTAAAAACAGCCCGTCAAGTCACAGTTGGTTGTTTTCGGGTCTCCAGCCTCCAGGGGGCAGAAATGAGTCAATTACAGCTTAGTGCGCCACAATGTAGACAATGCAGGAACTGCACTTTCTTTATTGTTCCAAGAGAAAAGACTTAAGTGATGAAGGCAAACTGGTTGGTTTTTACAAATGGATGCATGAGTGACTGCTCCACCTCAATCAAGGAGCAGTGCACAGCCACTTCCCTGAGATTTTCTATTGGAGTTTCCAGGCCTGTTCCCCATGCAGAGGATGGATCGGTCCTTAATGAGCAACATTAACGTTCCCATTCAACTTCTGAAGAAATCTCAGAAAAACTCTGCATGAGAACACCAGGGGTAAGTGAAAAATCTGTCTTTTTTTGTAATTTGGGTGAACTGAATTTGAGCTTTCAACCAGTCAGACATTGTTGTCAACGTGAGCCCCTGTAAGTTATATTTTGAGTCCTTTCACAGAGTGTATACAACATACTTGTCGTGTGTTTGGGGTGAGGGAAACCGCTTTGCACAGAAGACAATATCGAGCCTAAGGCAGCAGGAAAAACCACACGGAAAGCAGTAGAATGAAAAAGCTGTGTGCACACCGCCTTAACAAAATATGAAACAAACAAAACAGTAAAAAAATCAACAGGGGAGGAGTATAGGATGGACTCGTCGCCGACAGTGAAAGGAAAATTGCTCCATCCTCTTTTGTGAGGACAGTTGCCAGTTTCCGACTGTGGGAAAGAAGTTGAAACACATTTGGTGGTGTAAATCGAGTGCTCATTTTCCAATACACAATAGCAATGTACAGTATTATTTAAAAAAAAAAAACATTTTCCAAAAAACTCTAGTGGCCCAAAAGATTGTAAGAGTCAGGAGACAAAATATGTCCTCTGAAAAAAAAAAAAAAAAAGATAATTTCTAAGCCTAGCATTAAATACAACTAACCCTGGAACCAAAACAGTTAGGAACATTAAACCAAAGCCAGTAGATCCCTTGACTAACATTGCTGCATAACCAAATAACAGAAGCAGCAACAGAAGGACAGAGCTGTGGAAACTGGGCTAATATACTCGCATAATTTATGTTTGTTTGGGCTCAGTCCTGGAGTTACTGTTCAAGCCACTTCGCTGCAGATATAAAACCCTCCGTTGTCGTCTTTTGAAAATTAAACCTCCCTTTAAGTTGCAGTTTTGCATAGAAAGTTTATCGAGCTATAAGGCCCTCATATCTAATGCGGCGAGGCCGTCATTGGCGCTGGCCTGCAGGGATGTTGGAGAAAGCCTGTATTGTTTTTTCGTAGATGCACATAGGTCATTCATCTCCTCCAACCACGTATGCATACATAGAATATAGACAGAGTGCAAATGCACAACAACATGAGCCCCCACAGGTTGATCACACTGTTTCAAAAGGAGCCTCACACGAAATCATACATACACTGAACTGTGCACACTCACACAACAGCACACACAGATCTCTGGTAAAAAAAATGAGCTCATATTTAGCTCCCAACCACAATAGATTTTCCATATTTGCAGACCCAGAAACACACACATACACCAATATACACCAACCGCAACCGAGTGTGCAGCTTCTCCACCGTGACAGCCAAGTGACAAACGTCTTCTCCCCCTTCTGTCTCCTGACCTTGTTAAGTAAAGAAAGGAGGAGTGGAGGAGGAGAAGACGACATATTTCGGAGAGGCCGGAAGATAAATCACGTCCAGGGTTTCTGAGGTAAATGGTGCATTGAGAGCAGACTCAGCCACATTAGAGATATTAGAACAGACACTAAACACAAGACCAGACCAGACCTGGCCCCCCTCCAACCAGAGGAGGTATGGATGGTCCAAGTCATCACTTCTGGACTCCAAACCCATGGGTTCACTGTACCATAAAATCAGCCGGGGGCTAGCTCAGATTATGTGGTGTATTTGTTATCATCAACCGCTTTTCTGTTCCTTTGATGGCGTTACTTATCATTCCTTTCCTCATTCCTGCTCCGATACTGTTCTCTGCTCAGCTCAGCCTACTTCTCTTTCTCTTCATCTTCTGTTCAAAACGTGTTCATTCAGGTGAGCCAGCAGCATTAGGGATGACGATTCTAATCTAATCCTCGCTCTGATTTCCATCTTTTCTGAAACCCAGACAGAGTAAGAAGCGTGACGTGACCCATAGTTTGTGTTATAAATAATCACCTCCAAAATGGAGACATGCACTCATGCCTAAAGCGTATTAGCAGGAAGCCAGAGAAGAGTTTTTAGAGTGAGTTTTGGTTTTCAGATCTTGTGCAACAAATTCTGCTCCACAACATAGCAAAATAAACACAATTTAACTCTGTCAGCGTTCATTTCAGCACTTTAAAAGAGTCATTTTTTTTGCAACTTTTCTAGTTACTTTGGACACAAATGTAACTGTGACACTAACTTATTCAAAACTAGTTCATATGCACTTCATAACATTTTAAGAATAGTTTCAAAACTCGCAAAACTACATACAAATTATTATTACTTATTTATTACTAAATTATTACTTTTCTTATGTTTAAAACTAAGTTTAGTACAGCTTCAAAGTTCACTCTTGACCTTGGAAATAGCAGTACACAACAAACATACCTCATCATCCATTTAGAAGTTTTTGTGGAGCTTTCGCGTGTATCACAAATTATCATTAAGAAAACACTAAATGTACCCTGTATAACCAGTGCCATGTATTCGATATGTTCCAAACAATTACAAACAGTTTTGCCAGTGAATTGCTAACTATGCTACTTATGGTGGAGCTGTGGAACAATGAGGATAGCACAACACAGAGGAATTCACACAATGAGGAATACAGTTGTAATACTTTGAATTAGTTTGATGACCACATATTAAATTCTCTCGCCAGATTTCCGCTGTGTTGAAAGTGTAAAACTTCAGCTCAAGTTCAAACCTAACCATAACCAAGTTGTCACTTAACCTCAATCAAAGTTCTTTCACTTGCCTACACAGAGATAACTATCACTATATATGATAAACCACAGGGGATCCAGTTTATGGGATTGTCGTAGGAATACATTCCGGTTTGTGGTGGAGGAACACAGTGTTTGAGTAATTCATACTGACAACTTGCAATCTGCATTTCAGAGATTGTGCTCATTTTATTTATGAGAGCTCCTTGGAAAAAAAATATGGAAGAGGATGGAAGTCTCGACATAACTGTTACCACAACAGTGACACAGATGTTCCCCCCATGCAATGACAAGGCTCAGTGCAGCCAAACTGCGTGTGTGTGAGTGTTTGTGACACAGTGGGAGGTACTGTGCTTGTGTGTCTTTTTTATAATGAGTTTCTCAGTGTACTTGTGCCACAGGGGCTGAAGAGCAGAACAATGATAAAAGTGTTGGGAAGCATTAACAGAAATAAGAAAAACATTTTTATTCCATCGATCTTGAAATAACTGCTCAAAAACAACGTTTGCCGGCCAAGAAATGTCCTTTTAACTCGGTGTCTCTGGCAGCCACCGTGTGTGTGATTGAGTCCGTTTCTATGTGCGTGTGAAGTTGTAATGCTTTTTCCATTATGAATCACTTTTATTATTCATAATTAAGAAAAGCAGTGAGCCTAATACTACAAAGCAAAACAAAAACACACCCCCGTTCAGTATAATACAGCTGGCCCATAATCCCGTTCTCTAATTGGAAGTAGATGAGTGGTGGAGATCAAAACATCCAAATTGGGGGGAGTGTGTGCGTGCTGGGGGGGGGGTCGTTGTAAAGGCACCCCACTTTTCCATAAACATCCTGTCTTAAAGAGGAACCGTCAATTGCTAAACATCGTGTCAAACTCAGTGTGCTAAAATTTTTACGTTAATATGCAACTAATTTACCTCAGCAAACATTTTGTAGAAAAGTTTAATGTTGTCCAGTTACGCTTTTATCAACAATGAGGAAAACTTTATGTTGAACTTGTCTGCAGTCTGTCACTGTCAATGTATATATGTTTTCCTACAGTATCCACTCATGGCAACAAAAACATGATTACCATGTTTAGGCAACTCAAACGTTACATTTAATTTGTCAATATTTAAGTGGAACCAGGACTTCTGCAGGATGTGTACCCCGATCTTCTGTGTGGGTGTTTAAGACCCTGGTTGCCCAACATCTTGGATTGGAAAAACACGGACAGTTACATTTTTGAGGAATTATCTTTGGCAAAGTAATTTAGTGAATAAACTTATTTTGTAAGAGAGACAGGGTTGTAGGTGGTCGTAGCAAGCGCAGCAGTTTGCTCAATGTTTTGACAATTCTGTTTTGAGCCAAAATGAACTAACCTGAAAAATTCGAAATGACAAGTGCTCCAAGGCGATTTTATCACGTCACTTGACGAAATGATAAATGTCATTGAGGGAATTTTGAGTCCAAAACAAGACGAGGTTGTTCACTGCACATTGAAACTCTGTGAAAGCGATGACCAACACTGTAATAGGCTCGCTGTCCTCTTCTCTTTATCTGTTCAGACAGTATTATTAATCATGATGAGAGGTCCTCCATCATGACGGCTCCTGTGGCTAATTACACCGTCCGTGCGGGTTTCACTGATGCCTGCTCGCCTCAAACACTGTTAAACCGAACAGGTTCATTGTAAATGACCCACTCAGGTGTCTGGTGCAGTCATTGCTCACACCTGTCTGCTCAAACATTGCCCTATTTTCGCTCTCTCTCTCTCTCTCTGTGTCTCTCTCTCACAGTCAACTTGTAGCACCCCTTGTTTCCAGTGCTATGGCTGTTTCCATGGCGACGCCCAGCCCTTTGAAAGCACACAACCTCTTCCCGATTAAAGAGGGGGAACTCGATTGATTACCGCTCGGCGTGCTGCGTGAGATCTGTGTTTGTGCGTTTGAAAACACAGCAAACAAACCAATGAGATCGATTCACTAGCCAATGAAAGAAACAAGCTCTTGTGTGTGTACTTCAAGGTCATTTAGGTTTTCGGTTTAAAGCAGCCAACACATTCACAAAGGACCAAACCTCATACTGTTTGTCACGTATAAAGTTCTTCACCACTTGCTACTTCACATTGTTCCTGATATATGCTGCGGACATTTGATTTGGTGATTAATTGAATAAATTAATGAAATTTTATCCAATCTATTCTATAGTTAATAGTCTTTCCATAATGTTTTCACTGTAATAACTTTATGTAGAGAGAGTTATGCTGCTTTACATTTAATCATTAAATATTTTAAAATCTCTAAGAGCGTTTCCAAAACCAGCATCTTTAAATGGTTTGCCATTAAATATTCCCAGGGTTGTGGGCGGTCCAAAGTGACAAGGGTTTAAACAGTAAGTCAGCATTTAAAATGTCATCCAGAAACCATAGAATCAAACAGTCCGACTAGTCAGCAGTGCTGATGACACCAGCAAATCCATGTCTATTTTTTTTTTCAGTCTTATGCCTAATACGTTTGCTTAGCGAGCCAATAAGGGCGGCCACCAGTTCAGCTCTGCCAAGTCAATAAAAGCAATTAGATATGAAATCACTTCAGAGAGCAGATGATTTCTTACTGGAAATCTGCTGATCTGTGCCCCAGCTGAGCCGCCTGGCCAAATACAACCACAGGCTGTGAACAGCTTGATTGATGGGAGGAAACGGTGGCAAGACAAAAGCAATTCTGTGGCAGTATTCAGGGAGAGGCAGGCTTATTAACAGTGGAGGAGGAAATACTTTACATTAAAGATATTACAGTCCATGCTGCTCTGCTGGAAATGAAAGATTAACTCTATATTTCGTCTTTACGCTAGAGTCCGATCATTCTAACCACTCTGTTTTCAGACAGCTTACATAGGCATTCACATGCACTGGCATGGAAAGATGCGAGTATTTCTGAGGCTTGAAAACAGCCGATATGACACTGTTCTGAGACTCTACCAGGATCTCTTGTTATTTAAGGAGGATTTTAGCATTTTTGGGAATGCGCTTTTTCACGTTCTTGCTGAGAGTCAGATGCGTCCACACTGGTTGCCTGTCAACCTCACAGTGACGGCAAATATTCCAGCACATAGTCTGTGGATTTTGTTACGTTCAGACGGAGCCTTGCTGGCTGTTTCTCCTTGTTGCCAGTCTTTGTGCTAAGCTAAGCTAACCCTCTGCTGGCTGTCACTTCATATTTAGTCAACCTATATTGTTAATCTTTTCAACTATCAGCATGAGAGCAAATAAGCATATATCCAAAAAATGTCCATGTATTCCTTTTAATGTCCATAAAATTAGTATTTTTTGTCACTTAATTATAAAATGATCACCCGTCCAGTAGAAAACCAACTGCGACGCTTTATTTTACAGGTCTGTTATTTCCTAATAATTAAAAAGAAGGTTTCCTGAAAAGAACCGTGTAATTACAGGAAACGTGGCGTCTGTTGTTCAGTTTGTTTTGAGCTCAGCGCCAGACGAATTTCCTTGAAAGAAATTACTATTTAAACATTTCATTTATTTATTATTGTTATTTATTTACTATTATCATTGACATGTGTAGACACACATTTTCATATTTTCACATTTTGCATATTGAACTGATCACTTTCACTTAAATTACTGAATACTAAAACTTTGATTGAGCTTTTCTATTTTTCCCACAGTTTGTACTAAATTAAAGAGTTCTCTTCAGGAAACAGGAAATTATTGACTTGTAAAATCTGGACTGGACTTCTTTTGTATATTTTTATTTCAGGCCCAACTGTTTCATACCTGTAATACAAAGCTTCGTCTGTATCCTCCTCCTCTTCTTCTGTAAATGAACTGGTCTGATCACGGCCGTGTTCAGGACGGGATGACCTGCACTTCTGTCTTGATTTATTGGGAGTGTATATTATGTAGAACATCTTTAATAAATAGATGTTGATTTTGATAGATCTTGGTCTTTCATTGAATGGAAATGAAATGGCAGATACCACCCACAGACTGTCTTTCAGCACACAACACACTCTTGTCTTGTTTACGTCAGTGGTATCTTTCCAAAACATTTGCCGTAGCTCACCTGATAAATCTCTGTGATATTGGATTCGGGATTTAGCCTGAAGTCGAGAGTGAATTAATTCCTTCATAGTTTGATCCATGCTGCTCCCACGCAGCCCTGACCTGACGTACTGTAGAGCAAAATGACTCCTGTCAGTCAAAACACTGTCAAAGCCCTTTTGTGCTTTGGTGATTTTCTGTGTATTTTAATGCTGTGAGTCTAACGTATTAAGAGTTTCTTGTTTTGTTTATTTGTTTTTTATATAATATAAACATAAATCTAATAGTACTAATAAAAAAAACAAACACATTTTAGCCAGGTACTTTAAACTAAAAACAAAATCTGAATATCTTTACTTGCTCCAAATAAAATATGTCATATAGAAACTTATGGGCAATAAACAAACATACAAACACAGAAACACCTGCAGGCGCTCTGAGGTCCTCGGGCAGTAACCGACTGACCCGTGTTGAGGTGTGAGACTAAAGGGGACACAGGTTTTGTTGTTTAGACACCTCAGCTCTGAAGTGACCTGCCTGATCCACTCAGATTTTAATATCCTCCTTCAATTTATTGCTTTTTAAAAACTTATTTTTTGTCAAAAGGCTTATGTATCTTCATTTATTTTGGTAAATTGCCTTTCAAGCAGGTATGTGTATGTCGGTATATGTATTAAAACATATGTTTATATATTCTGTTTTATTATTTTATGAAGTAAAGCTCTTTGTAATCTCAGGTTTTAAAGTGCTCTATAAATAACCTTTATTATTTATTAGAAACTACTTCTTTTATTTTAGAGGAAGAGCATGATTGTGGTTGAAATACTAAGAGTTGTTTTTGGAACAGACACCGAACAGATGACCTATTTTGTTGTTTATCATGTGATGCTGAGGTTAGAGAAAAGAAAAACAGCTGGATGGACCTGAGGGGTGCGTTTAAGTGTGTGGACCCAAAAACGCACTCAGGTGTGCGGGTCATTTCTCAGTTCATAACACTGGATTTCCTCCTTTAAGACCTCAGATGGAAAAGAGACTATTACCATGATCTCTGCTCCTTTCTGCATCTGACTCATACAGACTGAGGTTTGTAGCTGAAGCATTTTGATCTTGGTCATTTGCATTTTTGTCTTCATTTTCTATGAGCGTGAACATATTGTGCCCTGAGCTTGCTGTAAGAGGAGCTTGTTTGGAAATTGTACATTGCACATTGTATTGTGTCTAAAATGAACCCAAACATTTCTTTTCTTTCTTTCTTGCGAGGGCTTCAAAGGCACATTTGTTGGAGGCACCTTCAATAAACTTGTAGGGTTGTTGCCTTTTGCAGGAGCCGTTCAGAATTTAACAGCTCATAGTTTCTGTGGTTTGCAAATAGTTTCAGTTCTGCAAATGTTGTAGTGAGTGTATGATCGTTTTCTTGTATATAATAAATCAAACTATCATTAAGAAGTGTAAGTAGTCGTATTTCGGAGAAACAATTCTGGCTTATAACATGAAAAATACTCACTGACACATTTTCACATTATGTTACCTAATCATGGCACAAAGTTATTCAATTTTGAATTAAGTTATTTAATTCATGACATTTTATGTAACAGCCAGAAGAAATTGTGCTATTTCTTATTGCTTGGTGATTTCCATGAGTCTCTTGTACATTACTTGCACTTTTTCACTTTTATTGTCGTAACAAAACAACAATATATCAAGACCCCTGAAGACTTAAGTGAAGAAGCTTTCAACATGTGACACTGTCTGTGCCGTTTTATTCAGGTTTTTGACAGTTACACAGAGGAACACAGAGTCTTTATGTTCTCATTTTATTTTCCAATGCATTAGACGGCATGCAAGTGCAAAGTGGAGAACAGCGAAGATGGAACTGCAGGATGTGCAGACTGAGTAACAGGACTGATTGTGTCTTACATTGTGTCTGAAGGGATTTGTTCCCTCTAACTGCTCAGCTTATTGGGTTACACTTCCTGCCCTTCAGCTGCTTTAACAAATACTCTGCAATTCTCTTCTTCTCTGTCTGTGTCTGCCGTCAGTCTCATATGCTCACTTATACATGTACTATACACACACGGCTATACCTATTGTTACCTATTGTTCAAATGCAGTGTGTGTAGACAGCAGAGAGAGAGAGTGTGTATTATAAGGCAATTAAGGCATAAATGAAATTAATTAGTAGGTGAATGAGAAGTCTCGTTCTCTCTGGATGTATCGGTTTGACTTACATTTGCTGTCACCCTTTATATTATTCAATTCTTGCATCTTGTTGGTCATTTTTAGTTTAATTTAGGTTGTCAGAAAGAGTTGGCGGCTCTGAGACGGAGTCAGGTATTAGAATAATATCCTGCTCTCGCACTAATCAAATCTGCAGTGTGCAATACTGAAGACTTGAGCGATTGGTCAAACGGATGTTGGCTGGTAAGGTTCAGGGCGTGCTCGACTCGATGCAGTTTGCATATCGGGGGTTAATAGAGGAGTGGGTGATTCTGCTGCTACTTTTTATAAAAATATTTGTACAAGCATCTCGAAGGCACAAAAACCCAGCAAAGGCTTCTATCTGTAGATTTCTCCTCTGCTTTTAACTGCACATTTTACCTAGTAAATTATCGTCCACTACTAATCTTGATGCTCTTGTGGTGAATTTGTTCCTGGAGTTTTTAACATATATGTGCTGCATCTCAGATACGGTTGTCATCCACAGGCTCATCCCAGAGATGTGTACTGTCACCATTTTTGTATATCCTGTATACAAATGACTGTAGGAGTATTTTCGAGTGGTGTGATAACCACGTCCTGAAGTAGAGTGTAGATATGGCCAATGACTTCAGGAAAAACCTCTCACTTAACCTCCACAACTATAATTAAGGGCTCACCTGATGACATGGTTGAGTGTTACAAGTGTCTGGGAGCAGTGATTGACAAGGTCTTGAACTTTGACCTCAACAAATCCACAATCTGCGAAAAGAACCTACAGACACTTTATTTTCTGCGTAGACTGAATACTTGTGGAAGAACTAATGTGGACGAGCACTGATGGCTTCATTTTATAAATCTTTTATTGAATCCAACCTTCTGGTTGATTTCTTGATACGGGAAAGTTGCAGTGCAGAACAAAAATCGACTGCCTGGCAAAATAATTGGCGCCCAGCAGCTTTGTTCAACAGATATCTATAATAGCCAGGTTCTGAGGAAGGCGCTGTGGATGTTGGCCAGCTCTTACCTCCCTTTCTCCCAGGAATTTGTTCTTCTCCCTTCTGGGTGGAGTTACCGGTCTCTCAGGGCGAGCAATAGGTGTAAATATTCCTTTGTTCCAAGTGCAATAAATGCGCTTGATTTCCACTAAACCTCGACTGCACTGCTGAACAGCAGTTTATTACGGCTACCATTCCACTGGTTTGGCGCCACTGATGAACAGATATGTCTTTTTTATTCGGTTGTTTGCTGCAGAGGCTGTAACTGATGTCCGGTGTCCTCCTGTGTATGTTGTGGTTGTGTCCACTCACCTGTAAATCAAATTTCCCCGGGAGGGACAATACAAATCTCTGAACTCTCTGAACTTTGCACTCACTCCCTTGTTGCTATCCAGTCTTTATTAAAAAATGTTCACAGCAGTAAAACCGCAACATGTCTGAGGTCTTTGAGCTAGTTTCCTCTTATCTCTGAGAAAGGATAAAGGTTGAAAGAGTTATCCTTGAGCTCCTCAGTTCATATTCTGTCTCTGCCTTTAGTGTTCAGCTCTTTAAAATTGATGTTTCTACACTGAATCTGTCAGTGATCCCCTGTGAGTCAGTGTGAGAGGCCCCGTCATGTCTAAAGTGATTCCTCAGATATGCTGTTGATAAAAGTTGAAGCTTCTCTAGGTGGGTGTCATTCTTCAAACTCAATTATAAATACGCTTTATCTGAATCAGTGTTTATTATGACACAGTGTGAAAAAAGATAATGACAAACAGGAACATAATTATAAGAATCTGATTATTTTATAATGAATTAATATGTAATCAATAACAGTAATATGCAGATACAGAAAACTACATATTGTAAGGATTTGTATATACGTACTCTGATTCTACTGTACGGTGGTATTGTTTAGGGCTGCAACTAACAATTATTTCTATTATTGATTAAAATGTTTAACTGTTTTCATCATCACTTGTTCTCATGATTATTTTCTTGATGAATTGATCAGTGATTTGATCTAAAAATGTCAGAAATGAGAAAAAAATTTCCAGGAATAATCCAAAAACCCAAAGATAATCAATTTATTATTGTAGAAGACAAAGAAAACCAGCAATTTGTACTTAAAAATAACTTCAACAAATAATTGATTATCAGAATACTCGCTAGTTATGTGTGAAAAGCAGCAAATCTTTACATCTGAGAAACTGGACACAAGTACAAATGTTTCCCATGTTTGTGTGCAAATGTAGATTTTTATCTTTATAGAAGGGTTTAGGGTTTAGTCGGTGTGTGTAGGATGAATATGATATTAGGTCAGGGTTACATCTGCATCAGGGTAATGGGAGTGCTTGCATATGAGTCCGAGCACCCTGCTGTCGGTCAGTCGGTCATTAAATTGAGTCCAGACTCATCATCTTCTGCTGAGTTTCTCTCTGACCTTCGCAGTCCCTTGTTTAAATGTTAATCACACATTTCACATCTGCTCCACTGTTCTGCCTCGTAGCCCAGAATGGACGACAGTTAGCTTTCTCAGGTAACTGGTGTCAAGCTTCCTGGATTTGTAATCACGGGATACTGGCACACAAACATTACAAGTTTTGCAAAAATCAGTCACACACACACACACACACTCACACACAATATCTCCTTTTCTCAGTGTGTGCGTTGTAATGACCCAATCTCAGCTGTGAAAATGAAAACTGCATGGATCCTACTGTGTCTCTTCGTGTGTGTGTGTGTGTGTGTGTGTGTGTGTGTGTGTGTGTCTGTACCTGGTCATCAGCCACAGCAGTGAGACAGTCTTGAAACTGGAATGGGAATTTCATCCATATTGGACAATTTTGCTCCTCCATGTTTTATGTCCATCCAAGTTTGCTGCCAATGCAGGAAGTTGTTTGCACTTTGTGTAGCAAGAGAGAAATTAAGGATTTGGAGGTCAAAGTGCAATTAATGTTTGTTTTTTTTACTTGCCATAACCACCATCTTTCATACTCATACCATAGTTGGGAAGCAAAGATATTGTAGAAAGCCGTCTTTTTGTGCACAAGCCTGAAAATAATTTACCCCGAATAAAAGATTACTGTTTTTCAACCATTTTGATTCCAGTCGTACAGTCACCCTGGTCTCCTTTGAAAGCTCACTCTTTAACTTTTACAATCAAAGTTTCGAAGACTCAGAATAAGTATAACCAATACTGAATCAAAGTGAAATCTCATGAGTAATTCGTTCATTCGAATCTTTATTTATACAGGGAAGGCCATTGAGAGCAAGCTCTCTCTTTCAAGGACGCCCTGCTGCCTGTAGTCACTGTTTGTGTGGAGCATCAGCCAATACAATCCAAATTTTAAGCTCAGTAAATAACAGACAGCACTTTAATGGGAAATCAAATTCTTGTGACTGACAGCAAGTCAAATCCACTTTACTGCCCCTTATTATATGTTCTTATATCTTCTCTGATGTTCACAAAGAGCTCAGAATATGACTGATTTGTAGCGTTCTGTTACAGAGGATAGTTACTGTGTGCTCGCTGTGTTTCACAAACTTGTAAATCCCACATTGGGACATGTATATGTGTTACCATGGTTACAAAGCACTGCTGTTGTGCTTGAAATTGCTGATAGATTAAACCCTGTGTTACCTGTGCTGCGGCTCAATACCTCCGTCCTTAACCCTAATCGTAACTGTTAATTGGATATCTGTAGTTCAAACAATATTTTAACTTCTTTACAACTTGCTGGAAACAGGCAGATGCACCTGCACTGTAATAATCTCCGGATGGGGTCTGTGCCGTTAAAGCCTTCACACCCTCTGCCATTACTATTGCTCAAAAATTTAGACATACTGAAAAAATAAACCATACTGATGAGCAGACTTTGCAAAATCTAGTGCCAGCGTCTGAGTCAGTCCTGGAGTAATAACCACACTGTAAACAAATCCGTAAATCAAATAGATAATACAATCGCAAACTACATCATCTGTTCACGGTCCTGATGCAGCACACACTTAAAGGCTGCCTCTCCACTAACTTGTCTGGGCATTTCATTTGTGTCCGTGAATTTATTGTCCTCATATGCAGTTTATCTGCCTGACATTACGGCTGACCAGTACTGGCTGTGCTTTTACAAATGTCAATGCAGCCTGCGCTCTGTCACACTGACAGTGTGTGTTCTAGCTAAGCAGCCAGTGGCTGGTCATCCCCGCCGCAGGCCGAGGTGTTCGTGGCGGAGAGAGCGTGGTGGGAGAAGGGCACATGTTTCCATCAAAAATTCCAAATGATTAGATTTTGATTGCAAATACTGAAAATGGGCTAATGATTGATTATTGCTCTGTATTAGTTCAGCATAGGTGGCCACTACGTATATGAAGAACATAATAAAAAAGAAGTCGAGTTGTTATTGTGTCGATTGACTGACCCATTTTAATATCGCACCAGGAAAGTCACATGTTATAACCATGGATGTATTAAAGATGAAAATAAAAAGTATTTTTATCACCTTGTAGTGTATATACAACCAAAAATATTGTATGTCCAGAACCATTTGCACAGGTAATAAGTAATGTGTTCGTTTAATAATCAATCATTTTAAAGGCATAATATTTATATGGCAGATGCTTTCAGTCTTGTGTTTTTTTTTTTTACATTCCTCTTACTCTAAGATGTGTGAGGTACCAAGCTCCCAAACTGTCCCACAATGCACCCCTCAGCCTACATCAGTGGCTTGTCAAAATCCAAGATGGCAGTATTTGCGGTCACCTTGCACCAAAGGCGATTCAGTAACCTTTTCACCATTACATGTGAGCCTCCACAGAGCTTGAGGTGTTGTGGCTTTTGTGTCAAACTGTAGTCCATCTGTACAGGTGTCGCCCAGTGCTGAGGAAGCTCAAACACTAGTTCAGGAATTCAGTTATCCTCTCTGAACAATAAGGTGTATGAAACTCACTGATTTCACAGGGCCGGTAGCAGTGATCATTACTGCAGTTGTGGTTATGGTTAATAAATGGTTAATAAAAACAGGAACATCTCTCCACCAATCTGATCTCCAAAACACTATGTTCCACGTCGCTACATCTAAGACGCCCAACACCCGGCGCTGGTACTGAATTTTAGCTTCGGAGGTAAATCGTTAGGAAGCAGAATTGTCCGATATGAATTTAATTTGGTGGATACAGGATGATGATGATCCTGAATCCTCATTTTAGCTCGCAACTGAATCCTTGATTTGATTTGACTCTTAGATCGTTTATTCTAACAAACATCAGCCTCCCTGTTTCGTGATGTTGGAGCAGTTTTTGCTGTGATGAGTTACTGCTAAAGCAGACTGAGGATTTCCTGCTGCTGCTTCACATGAAGAAGCTGTGATACTTTCACTTTTAAAATCTTGCTAAGGGGCGGAATGGTCCAAGAAGTAAAAGTCTCACGGACACACATTAATACTTTCTAACATGTTGCGCCTCTGGCTTCACTCCAGTCACAGAAGGTTGTTTTGTTTTTACTCTATTGCAAAATGAAGAAAAGACAAAATTATATAGCAATGGTACCTGGGGGGAGCAGCAGGATGATATAGTGTGTAAAGATCCTTTTTTTAGCCCCCCTTCCCCTCTCTCCTCTCTCTGTAGACCCGTTGGTTACTCCTAATGATGCTGTACATATTTCATGCCACCAGTTGCCTTCCTCCCTTTAATATTGCAGTCACCAGGGAGAGAGAGAGCTGACTGATATGGAGTCCAGAAATAGTCCTCCTGTCTCCATGGGTTTCTCTTCACGAGCCCTTTTCATCTGCACTATATGAAGCTGCTGGCTATTGATTGATACACTTTTGACTGAATGTGTGTGTGTTTTAAAGCAGCAGAAATCATTCACGTGCAGCAGCCTATACCTGTAAATATCATTATATCCCATGTGGCGGCAATGACAAGACAGTGTCATTTGGCTTCTCTGTTGCGTTTCCTCAGCAGACAGCGGATGCTCCAGGCAACAGCCCATGAGCTCTCATTTACGTGCCGCTGCTTTCATCTGCTCTGACGCCACTCATACGCTCATTTTCTTACGTCTTTCTTTCTTTCTTTCCTTCTTTCTTTCTTTGTGCTCA
This sequence comes from Seriola lalandi dorsalis, assembly GCF_002814215.2. Classification (NCBI taxonomy): domain Eukaryota; kingdom Metazoa; phylum Chordata; class Actinopteri; order Carangiformes; family Carangidae; genus Seriola; species Seriola lalandi. The sequence goes on along the minus strand of NW_019525109.1, from coordinate 687,877 downwards.
CATGTCCTTTCCTTTCTCTCCTTCTCACCTGTATGAGGCTGACGCATTCTCTGTGGAAGTGTGTGTGTGTTCATACACCAACAGTGTGTTTATATACGTATGCCATTGCGTCATTCCTCTGTGTTTGAGCCTATGCGCCATCTTATATTATACACTATTTCTCATCTTCTGCTCATGCCTCATCAAATGTTACATTTCTTCTTTCTTTTCCATTTTATTTATTTATATCTTTTGTTTTGTTTTGCAGTTCCTCTTCCTTTTTTCATTTTTCAGTTCTCGTCTCCCTTCATTTCTTCTCGTTTTGTCTCTTCTCTTTTTAACAGTGGAAACAAAATCTGGTCTGAAGTTTGTAAAAATTCTCAGAGGCTTGTAAATTTCTTTTACTAGAGTTTTACAGCTCTTCAAACTAACTGCCAAACTGTCTGTCTGAATTTTGCCGAGTTTTACAGTAGCTTGGAATTGTGGGTAATGTAGTGTTGATTAGCGGTATAATGGGAGTAGCTGAGATTATACAAGGTGGGCGGGTGTGTGGGTGGCTTTTTTTCCGACTCCTCAAACTAAACACAAACAGACTCAGACGAACTTAGTGGAGTTCAAAACCGCAGTCACCGTCTTCCAGTTCAGCTTGTCAGCATGTTAACATTTACTAATTAGCACTAAGCACAAAGTAAGGGTGAGGATATTTTGTCACAGTTACATAATACAATTTATTATGGGAATTCATCAGGAACATGAATATAAGTACCAAACTTCATGGCAAACCGAGTTGTTTAGAAATTTCACAAAAAAACACAAATGTCAACCTTATAGTGGCGCTAGAGGAAAAGTCAGAGGCTCACCAAAGTCAGTAGGATACATCTTCTGGAAAGCATGATCGTCTGGACCAAGTTTTGTACCAATCCATCCAATGGTTGTGGAGCTATTTCAGTCTGTAGCACAGTGGGTGATGGAGTGCTACGCAGCTAGCGTGGCTAGATTTGGACATTTTTCTATGATTTTCTGTTGGCAGTTTAGAAAATAGTGTCGTCATAGTTCTGGTGTTGCAAAATTTCAAAGTAAGCTAAAAATTGTCCCATATGATGCTGAAAATGTGGTCGAATGGTTTATGCAAACCTGAGGCCTTTAAGTTGTAGCCTTAAACTTGTATTTCCCCTAAGAAATACATCACTGTTGTCCACTTTCTCTCATTTTTCTACACATGTATGCACGCGTGACTTAGAGAGACTCGTACATACTCGGACCAAGTCTCGCAGAAGGGATTAATGTGAGTGAATGGGCTGGGTTTAGTGGTCTGAGTGTTGTGAATGCAGGCTTGTGATAGCAAAGGGCTGAGGAGAGCTAATCCTTCAGTGGCCCCAGGACATTACCTGTCACATGGCATCACACACGCATGTTTATAAGAGACAAACCTGATTTAGTGAAGGGTGGAGATGAAAGTGTGAGGTGGTTCATATCTCAAAAGAAGCAGACAGCAGGTCACTGGTGCCCAGACTGAAGCAGTGTAGTTTTAGGCTCTGCAGATGGTTTCACTGAGATAATAATTGGTTGATTTCAATTATGCAAATTAAGATTTGAGGAAAAAAAGGATTATAATCACAGCCTGTTTTATTGGGAAATAATATGATGTAGCGCATTTGGGACATTTCCTCAATTAAATCTGACGCCTCTTGAAATGAATGATTCTTATTGAACCCGCAGCTAAAGCATTGCAGCATTTAATGACTCCAAACCAGATTAAATATTAGAATTAAATCATTCTGTGTTTTTTTTTAACTCTCTTTTTACTGCCATATCTTAACATATTTTCGCACCTTTGACTATTTGGCAGAGGAAGAATATTGCTTTTTTTTCCCATCTCCTCGACATCAACAGTACTTGAGGTTTCAGTGTTTTGCTCAGGGAATCTGTGAATGTTTCCAGAGGATGGAAATGTTTTTGCACAGCAAATGATGTGTCAAACAAAAGCAAACATGTAGTTTATATAAAATATGTAGAAGTGTTTTTCAGACATTTTGTGTTTCCATCTTTGGCCCTGAGTTTCTGCACTGAAGGGTGAAGAGCGTGGCGGAGGGAAGTGGAGATGGATGGATGGAGGGAGATGAGAGGAGAGAAGTGAGGGATACAGTCTCACAGAGTGGAGGCTGATGTCTCTGTCCTGCCTCACTAAGCTTCTCCTAATCCCAGCAGGATTATAGATGTTTGTAGATGTTTCAGACGTGAACAAACGATGTCAGAGTTAAGCCGCAACCTTTGACCGATGTTGTTCAGTTGTGTTTGGGCCAGAACTGAGAGCAGGAGCTTCATCATATCTGACCCAGGAGTGTTATTGCAGTATCTGTGTAAGTCTGTTTGTATGTGTGTTTGTACTTCTGTCATACTGTGTGTCTTTTTTAACTTGCTCCTGTGTGTGTGTGTGTGTGTGTGTGTGTGTGTGTGTGTGTGTGTGTGTGTGTGTGTGTAGGTGTAGGTGTAGTGTGACCTAAATGGCATGTGGTTGTGTAACTGCAGCCTCACCATTAGACCCCCTGCTGAATGGACACATAGCAAGAGAATCTGTCACAACACGTCTGAAAACACACACAAGCACACACACACACACACACACACACACACACACACACACACACACACACACACACACACACACACACACACACATATATATTTATGTACATAAATATTAAAAAACTTGATTATTACCATTAGCTTATATGATTAGTTGTGAGTCAATACATATTTTAACAATTGTCAATCAGGGAGAAAAAAACTTTTTTTATGATGTGCAATTAATTAAATTAATTAATTAATTAATATATTATTAAGCATTACCAGCAATGCATATATCAGTAAACATAGTCACCTAGTATTTTACACTTCCTGTAAACGTCTACTAGGAATAGTTTTGCAATGGCACAGCAGCAGCCAAAAAACAAACAAATACAAACCCAAAGAAGACTCTGAAAATGTGAGTGTATAGTAAAATTAAGGAAAGTGAATAAAGAGGAAGAAAGAAAATGAACAACATCAACAACCTCCACCTATAATGCAAACATTACATTAAACAGTAAACGGTAAAAGGCACAGTGCTACTAAGTGACATAGGACATTATACAAAAGAAACACAAAATATTTATCACAGAAAATGGGCTTATCACTGATATGATCAAGAAACTTTTTCCATTTCTTCACATAACCGGATAAATGTTTATTAATCAGCCTCTCGTGGGGAACACCTCTTGTTATACGCTTGTACCAAACACACACGGAGGGATGGAGCTAAAGGGGATGTCCACTCTTTAACCATCACTCTCTGAGTAATCATGATCTGGATCCAACTGACATCAAAGGGAGCAAAGGATGTGAGCAGAGATGTGTCAGCTAACACATATAGACTGCTCGAGTCTGGATGTTGTGTCATTCAAATCTTTTCACCGTACCCTCTGTAAAGAGCTGGATTTGATCGACTTGTTTACTACAAAATGATAATGTCTAGATACTTATGACCTTGTCCATATATTTCCAATAAATGATAATTTAATTCAGTCTTGAGGTTTTTGAAAGGCTTCCATTAAGATAAAATGTAAGTTAACAACTACCAGAAACCTGGAGGTTGTAGACGTGAGCTCGGGAACTTTCAGCTCAAATTTCAAAAACATGTCACTCCACATGTATGAATGTGTAACTCGATCAGATCCACTATGACTGTCACATCCAGAGCTTGACTGTGACAGGAGACCCACTCAGTCTATTAATACATCCAGGAGGGAAAATCCTCAGCAGGATGGCGTGGAGAGGAGAGAGGAGCGAGAACAAAGGAGCCACTGCAAAAGACAGAAAACAGGGGAGAGGAACATTTTACTTGAGTACATGTTGATCCAGTGCATCTTACTGCGGGTTTCATTGATATTGTATTAGTGGTAACGTCTTTGTGTATAAACGCATGACAGTATTGAAAGAAATATCGCTGCGCTCTTGTGAAATTTAGGAAAGTTGGCACAGCAGCTCATTTGCATTTTCTCATTTTTCCATTTATTTCGACTTTCTATTACTGGAAACATTTTCTGAGCAGCCCACATGACAAGTGAGAATGTGCATGAAAAAGTACATTACAGGTGAAAAATCCGTTTTAAAACAAAATAATCTGGTTTTATTATCAATTGAAAAAAAATGAAATGTTGATTGAACAAACAGATTCCTTCTCCTGGACGAATAATATCACCAACATCTGGTTACAAGTGTTAAACATATAATTCTTTATTATTCCCTCCTAGGATCAATGTGTTATTGACCTGCTGTTTTTGAAAACATCTCGAGGAACATAGTGGTGAGATGCATTATTTCCACCAAACCTGCCCAGTGACATGTAGTTGTTCAACAGACATTGTATGGTGGAAACGAGGAGGAGTACACTGATACAAAGGATGGTGCAAATTTTTGGCTGACAGGACACCAGGGTTTCCTCTCATTTTGATTGTTCGTGTTGATGAACCATCTAATTAACATGTTGATGAATGACTGGGAGCTGATGAAACGGAGGGAGGCCAGCTGGCAGCAGGAGGGACGAGCTCCTTATTGAATTTCTCTCCCAATCTGACGTCGGTTTTTGCTCAGTACATCAAGAAAAAGTGTCGACTCAGATGGATATTAACTGTCCAGGGCTCAGTGATTTAATACACGTGTGTGTGTGTGTGTATGTGACAAAGCATGGAGATATTTCATATCTAAGTGTGTGTATATATGTGTGTGTGTGTGTGTGTGTGTGTGTGTGTGTGTGTGTGTGTGTGTGTGTTTCTATGTAGGAATCTGGTAGTTGTCTGTATCCATGACTGTAAATGTCTCCATGAATGTAAATATATATTCACAAATATATATGTGAATGGAGGGTGCTCTCAAATACAGAAGTACAAGTTGTGTGTGTGTGTTTGTGTGTGTGTGTGTGTGTGTGTGTGTTTTCTAATTTAATAGCTGTTGAAATATTGAATGGGATTTCAGCGAGCTCTTTCAATTCATGAAGCAGCTGTCAGACAATTACATTATATGTTATTATACAAATTGATCTACTGGGGGGATCATCCTTTACATTATGTGTGTGTGTGTGTGTGTGTGTGTGTGTGTGTGTGTGTGTGTGTGTATAAATGCAACCTTTCAAGCCTGTAAATTCAAGGTCTCTGCTCACATGTGATGTGTGCCTGTATTATTTATTCACGCATGTGTGTTGAGTTTGTCTTGTGTGTTTGTGTGTCTCAGTGTGTGTATGTGAGGACTGGCGTGTGTGTTGGCTTGTTTTAATATATTCATGGGGTCCAAAAACCAGGAGCACACTAAACTTATGGGGTTCAACTGCAATGTGGGACCAAAAGTCTGGACGCCACAAGTTTAAATGGCTGTTTGAGAGTTGAGACTTGATTAGGGTTAGAATTAGGTTCAGGTCAGGGTTACGGTTTAGGGTTAGGCATTCAGGTTAAGGAGCTGGGGAATGCATTTTGTCAGTGACGTCCCCCCACAAAATATGATAAACAAGCGTGTGTGTGTGTGTGTGTGTGTGTGTGTGTGTGTGTGTGTGTGAGCGTTGTGACGACTGAAGCCTCAGAGCAGCTGCTGCCATGAATCCTTCACCATGAGTCAGCCAGAGTTGTTCATAGAAGACAGCTCCCAGCTCACAGAGAGGAAATAGCATCCTACAAATTATTACCCATCATCTGTGTTAGCAAGAGCTAATTATATTAGTTTGTTTCCATCTACGTAATATTAACGACACTTTGTGTGTGTTTAGTTTTCAGTGGAGGGAAATGTCCTCACAATGCCAGTGATGTGATTGTGTTCAACACAGAACAAGCTGGACTCACAGTAAACGCACAGTATGTCATTTCTACCACTAGGGGTCTCGCAAATAAAACAATAACTAAAGTATTGTGTTTGGTGACATCGTGAAGTAGCGTGGCATCATGGGAATTGTCGTCCTCACCACCAATGCAGTCATTGCAGTCGGCTTCTCCCGTTCAGGATTCCTGTCAGACTCCTGAGTATAGCACTGTAGACCTGTAACGTCGGACTCACGGTGGACAGTATTTCAATCGGCGCAGGAGAACCAGAGATACTGTCTTTTTTCATTCCTTGCATTCGTCCTTGTACGTCAAGAAACTTGTGCCTACATTACCCACAATGCAACTCAACCACCAAAAGTTTAGTTGGAGAGTCAGGTGTGTTAATGCTAGTAGCTGCTAATGTAGCCTCAAGCAGAGATGAGGAACTTGTCTCCGCACCGTTTTTCATTTTTAAACTCGTAGTCTTCAGCCACAATTTATGTGCAGTTGTGCTGTAAATCACCTGTAAACAGACTGATACATAAAATTGTTGTTGAGTTTCCCTTTCTGCCTAAGAAATAGTTTAAAGACTGGTATTTGTTTTCTTCTGGGCAGCCTTAAGCCTTGTACACACCATCACCTGCGGGCTCGCTCGCAGCAGCTGGAGCCATTATTTTCCTATGGAGAAGCCATTGTTTTCCAATCCTTTAACAAATTACACCCCCCAGATATATACACACACTGTGTGTCCAAGTAGATTACAGCTCACAACACGGAGAAAACATCTATGAATTTCCAGAAATATAAAAAAAACAACTACTCCAGGAGAATAGTGTGTTTTTCTGGTAACACACTCTTGACTGATAACGAACAACATAGTCCTTAAAGCAAAAGTACTTCTTTTCTAGGAGCACCCTGTCTGGGTACTCCTCCATGACGAAAACAGCACTGTCATATTTTTGGATTAACAGGAAACTATTTGTGTGTGGTCTTTATCATTATGCTCTATCCAGGGATTTCTTTAACTGGCACCATCGTGACAAGCTGCGGCACTGCAAAGCAGAAAGAACAGACGCTTCCTTCTGTGTTGGAATACCTGTGCCAGCATCTGTCAGGGAGAAACACATGATATTTGCAGCCTCATAAAATGAGTCACACTTTCATTTCGGTCTGTGACTCATACCGCTGTGTTGAATTGAAGTAGCCTATCAAGCCTTAATAGTAATTTAGTCTTTATCTAATATCCTGTCTCCATCGTGAGAGAATGTGCAGAGAATGAACTCATACAGCGACTACAATGCATCTCACTGACTGAGCTTGGATGTATGAATGCCGCAGTGGTTATGGCACACACGTCATACCACCAGAAAATACTGGTGGTATGTTGACACAGTGTTCTGTTGCACATAATGCTTAATGCTTAGATGTCATCCAACTCTCAACCCACTTTTTAGCCATACAGGTCGTGTAGCTCTAGGGACTGAAATATCTAAACCACTACTGGATGGATTACTTTGAAATTCTACACAGATATTCAAGGTCCCCAGAGGATTAAACCCTAATGACCCTGCTGCTTCCCCCAAATTTTCATCCAGAGCCACCAGCAGGTCAGAGATGTCATTTACTCAGTGAAATATCTCAACATTTACCGGATGGATTGGCTCAAGATGTTTCACAGGCGTTCATGGTCCCAGGCGATGTATCCTACCAACTATGGAGCCATGAGGCTTATGTTTTCGGTTTTGAGTGAAATGTACCAATAACCATTGAAAGAATTGCTCTAAAATTTCCTACAGACAATTATGCCGCTCTCAGTTGTAATAACTCTGGTGATCCTCCTGTTCAGTTTGTCTAATCCTTTGGTTTATGAGCAAATACTAATCACATTCCCATCAGCCACAGCTGTACTTTGTGTTTAGTGCTAATTAGCAAAAAGACAGAGAATGTAATAAACATTATGCTTGCTAAACATCATCATGTTGACATGCTGTTGTATTTACCTCAAAGCACCACTGTGTTTAAGCACAATTGACACAATAGACTCTTAATTTTCTTTTTTCTTTTCATGTCAATGTAAAATCCAAACTTCATGTGGGTGCAAAAACCATAAATCCTGCCACAGTGGCCTGGTTTAGAGGAAGTCTAACAGAATGAGACATCGTGCTACTGACTTGCAAAACAAGACCATCATTCACATGGAGCATGTTTATTACATATGTTGTGTAATTGACTTATGAAGATAAATAGCCACTTCATCATTTCTTCTGCAAAGTGTAAAATGGCATTGCGTCACTTTATGTCACCCCTTGTTATTCCTGTAAAGGAAAACTGTACTCCAAAATCAATTATCAAAAACTTTCTCTAGCAGTACAGACACAAAGGTCAGAGCAGTGAGTAACAGAGTGTGAGGAAGGCACTTTTGTCAGTTCAGTTGCACGTAAATAATTGACTGCAGTTCGCAGACAAGACTCCGGCTTCCTCCCTCTGCGCTTCCCTGGCAGACTCCCTCATTCCCCTCACTGTTGGCGTTAAAGTTTAATGAGCCCAATCTGCAGAAAGTGTTCAAACAAACAGACTTGTTGACAAGACAAAGCTTTGCATTTAGCGCTCCACTTGCCAGAGGGGTTATCTCCAGTTCAGTGGAGACCACGGCTAGAAATGGAGTCAGTAAAAGACTGAAAAAAGAACCCACGACCGACCTGAAACCTCGGCGCTGTGCCCCGGATACAGGTTGTTTGGAAACAGATCCACAGCAGTTTAACTGCAGTAGAGTTACCTCACAGTGGTCTAGTTGGCTGTCTTTTAGAGAAAGCCACAGTCATGCCCTGATAGCTCTGGGTGGCTGCTGTTTTTAGGGTTTTGAGACAAACAAACTGTACAGCATGTATTTTTAACTTGAGTTGTTTTCAAAATCTATGTTGATATTAATAATTCACTGCAGGTCATCATTTAACATGTCCATCCATCCATTTGTTCCCTCTAAACCACTTGTCGAGCTGTGGATAGATGGAGTGTCAGTGGGCAGGAGGCAGGGCACACCCTCAACAGGTTGTTTTCATGCTTGGTGCCCCTGATACCCCACCAGAAAAGTGGGGGAGGTGGGGTATGTTGGTTGGATCTGCCCATAAAGACATTTGTTAGATGGATGTAATATAATATAATGTTATGTTATGGTGTAAAATCTCATTAACTCTTTCTCTTCACGACTCTAAATTGTGAGCTGAAAGGAAGAATGAACTTCAGTAATGTGATACATGTAGCAGCTGTAAGAGTAAAAGCAGCAGTGATATTGAAAGCAGTATGATCGACAGTTGTAGTGACAGATCAGTAAACAGTGCAGTACAGTACCAGCACTGGATGTAAAATAGTGGCTGCACTTCACTGATCCTGCATTGGAAAACTCCTGTCTCTCTGAAATCCCCTTAAAACACACGCTGCAAAACTGAGACAGGACACACAGACACACTGAACACAATGAATCAGCAGCATGCTGCAACATAAGTTACGCAGCACTAGGGGTAAATATATGCAATAATCCCCTGATGCTTGCTGTTTGACTAACACTGACACTGATTTAGAGCCTATGCATCTACTCTCAAGGTTGCTCCATTATGTAATGCACCCCCCCCTCTCTTTTTAATTCTGCCATGGTAACAATTAGCAAAGATTTATGATGTTTATTACACATTACAAGTGCCTTAAAAGTGCTTAATTGTGTGCTAACAAGTATTGTGACATGACTGCAAACGAACTGTGCGGCTTTTCTGGGGGCGTGTGGTTCCACTTTATATCCATTTACTTGAATATTTTCTGCAGCACCATGAGCCCTCATCTCTTCTTCTATCGTTTAATCCTTGGTGGTATTATGGTCTGTAATCCAAAAGTGACAAAAAAAAAAAAAGATAAATAATTGTTGGCACGAGCGTCCACTTCAGACTCTGAACACCTGCATTGAAGAACAGGCAGCACAGTGACCGAATTCTAACCTGGCAACCTCTAAGCTCCTTCGTGTCGTATTTCTCGCAGACGTAGTGCCCCCCTTTCACCCTTTCTAGCCATTAAGGCTGGTAAATAGGGCCATGACCCCAGCTAGCGAGCCCGTTAATGGGGGCGTCTGTGGGGGCGCAGCTTGGCCGGCTGCTCCCCTGAGCTGGGCCTCTCTTCCAGGGGCTCTTAAACGCAGAGGGCTGGGGGCCTGCGAGCTCCATAGATGTCCATGCATCCTGCCGGTGATGGCTCTACCATAAACGGTGGTGAAGTGGGAATACGTTCCAGATGCTGTAGGGGAAACAAGCGCGCACACACACACACACACACACACACACACAAAATGCGCACGGGTGCACACATACATTCAACCATACAGAGGAAAGAAGCCTTACACACACACACTAACACATGCTGAAGTCTCTACCAGTGTGGGCCCCGGGGAGATGAGCAGTGAGCCTGCATGGAGACGAAAGTTCAAGGGTCAAAGACCACATGAGATCGTCCGGTCATTACTCATATACAGACAGCATTGTGTGTGTGTGTGTGTGTGTGTGTGTGTGTGTATAGACACAGGGAATGTAGGGCAGTTAAAAAGGGAAGGTGTATCCTTTACACCACCACACCCTGCCTGTTACATACACTGTAGTGGGAAGAGACTGATACTCAGCCTCCAAAGCAGCTGTTGAGATGCTGCTTCAGAGGCAAGAGAGTGCGGAGACAGTTATACAAGCAGGTGATTATGACATTTTCATAACAGGAAACTCACATGAGCACAAAGAGCTGTACACGAGCCCGCCAGCAGTGTTTTTGATATAACTTGATATTTGTGAGCACTGATAAAAAGACCCTTCTGTGATCTTCAAACCTCGAGTCTTTACTGTTTTCTTCTATTGATGGACAGACGGATAAACAAGCCCACTCATCCATTTTATAGTCTATCTCTCTCTCCCTCACCATCTTCTTACTCTGCTGTTTGTCATCCTGTGGTTACTAACCACCACTATCTATAGACCTTACTACCACCATCTGTCTGTCTGTCTGTCTGTTTTTTTTTTATTCATACATGTGACCATCAGTTGCTTCTTTTATTGCCTCATGGAAAAACACCTTAAACTGGCACAAACAGAGGTAATTGTCACTGAAACGTTAACAACATCTACTTTATGTAGCTACTGCAGATGCTAAAAACAGTGACATAAAGAAGGAAGATGCTTTTGCTCAGAAATGAGAAACTAAAAATATGTATTTCAGTTCCTCCTGTGACAGAAAACCAAAGCAGAGAAAGTAATAGGGTTCCTGTAGACGGTAATATTCTCCCAACATTTCTGATGAATTTAACTAGACACATTTGTCTGGTGAGCCTGATATGTTACAGTACAGGTGCTTAGAAACGTGATTAATGTGTAGACTGAAGCCCAAAGGCTTTGATAGGTTATTTTTTTTATCTCAGTTGCCATCGTACCTCTCACATACATGCATGCACACAGTACAATGGCATTATGGTGACTCATTTTCAAGAAAACTGAAAGAAAAAGTCACAACAGTCTGCAGCATCGACAATGTACAAAGACACTTACTGCAGTGTCAAAAATAAAACACATAACCCTTAATAACCCTAATTTCATGACAAATTGCACAGTCTCCTGACCTTATATTAATAAATGACCCAGATTTTGCAGCATAATCAGCCTGCAGACTCCACATCACAATTACCTTAGCTTCATCCCATTTTAGGGTCATGGATATCCTAAAATGTTGTTGTGTACATCATCTTGCTCATGTGTGTTTGTGTTGAGTGTTGTTATAAAGCAAAGTTAAGAGGTAAATTTAAGGGATTTTTCAGCAGTGTGCAAAGAGAGTAAAGGCGCATCAGCTCTTAAAACATTATGAATATATCTGTTCCAACACTATTTACGTTATAAAACACCGTCCTATTTTAATAACTGCTTCACTGTGGCATTGTGTCTTGTGCATCTTTTTATACACATTTCTCTGAATAATTACCTTTCCAATGATACGTTTTTGGTATTTTTGGTAACTGTAGGATTTAAAGGTTTAACTGTGCAGTTAATGCAGGAGGTCTTGGGATGTGTTGTTATGTGTTGTTAATTGTCATCCCTGTTTACTGCTTCTCTTTCTGGGATTTCTTCTTTTCATCCCCCAATTCTTGTTTTTTACAGAATTTTTCCCTCATCTAAATCAAGGGTGACAAATTTAAAAGCACTCTGAAGCTAATTTGTGATTTGTGATTTTGGGTTGTATATGACTCTTTACTTGCCACTGCAAGACTGTAAAACACACTTGTACACTGTTACACGGCCCCAGGCTCCACTTGGTATCTGTGCGTGTGTGTGTTTGTGTGTCTTTGAAGACAAGTGTAAATTGTGTATAACCCAGACACCGCAGTGTTGACCACAGCCTGTGATGCTGTCCAGACCACAGGCAGCTCGCAGACACCACTACTGTGTATGTGTGTGTGTGTGTGTGTGTGTGTGTGTGTGTGTGTGTGTGTTCCAACAAGAGATGAAACACAGCTACAGTAGTAAGCCAGACACGAGACCCACTAATATTCCATTACGTAGTGCTCTTTTCCGCAACAAGGCTGCAGGCTGCTCACAGTAACATCATACAGCCATGATTAAACATTTACTCTGTAGATTAGTCGCCTCCAGGGAGACGGTGATTACATTTACTTTACTTTTTAGGAATTTTGCTGACATTCTTTTCCAGAGACACTTATAATGACTCTAACAATAAAATAAGCTCTAATTTATACATTTACACAGACGTGGAGCTTGAAGTCCTGATTCGGAACAGGAGGCGGCTCAAAGCAGAGTCGGCTACTCAGAATGTAGAGTGTGTGAAGTCGTTTAACACAACAACATCTGAACTCAGATAATCACAGAGACACCTTAAAAAAAAAAAAGAAGTCAGTGTCAGTTATATTCATTAATCTTAAAATGCAAGGGTTTATGGGTAAGAGTGAGGCCGACGATGCTGTCTGATCGCCAGCGGTTCCTCATGCTTGGAAACCAAGGTTCAGCAACAGTTACCAACGCTCTGTCCAGCAAACAGGATACATGTAAGAGGCATGTGAGTTTTGTTTACAAGACTTAGTTCAATTTTAGGTCTGTGTCATAAAACAAGATCAGCTAAGTCTGGCTGTCTTTGACTTATCTGGCTTCAGCAAGCCTGACATCGGCTCCTTTCACAAAGCTGGTTATTAACTAGCTCTGTTATTCCTAGGTTTTCTAATCCAGCTGTGAACACATTCACATCAAACAAGTGGCGCTAGAAACTACTTTTAAATCACAGGCCGTATCAATAAAAAGAGAACAATGTATCTGATAAGATGCAGAAGTAAACGTCATATAAACTGATATTTACACGAGTATCAAGAGATATTTTTGCTCCTGTGATGAGCAAACCCTTTTAAGGAATACAGATCATTACAACTGTGGCTGCTGGCAAAACTAACAGCAGGCAACTAGAGAATAATGTAACTAACTGCAAATAAAAAGGCTCTATTGTGCTTGATAAGGTTTATCTTGGTAAACTTTGTTTTCTTAACTGTCTAGCTACAATTTTTTTTTTTTTTTTTTTACAATTTTGGTTTTTATTTATCTATTTTTTGTTTTAGATCTGTATGAAAGGAAAAAAAAGAATGAAATTACGAAGAGCTGCGGTTAATGGATCCTAACCTACATTTTAGGGGTCACGGGATAAAAAAAAAAAAAAAAAATCCTCTGAAATTCATTAACCAAAGTCATGAGGTGTGTGACAGTTAAGAAATGGTGTTACATATTTTGAGTCTGTGAATGGTTTGCTTATGAGTGTTATAATTGGTTGAGTCAGGCAGTTTGAAAAGTGCTGAAGACCAAATCCAGAGGCGGTTGGTCTTCTTTTTAATAATCTTCATGGAAACTTATTAAACCGATTTAAAATGTGGAGGTGATGGTTGTATAGAGGTTAGAACAACGACCAGTAACTGAAACAACTGACTCACTGTAGTATATCTGTTAGGAAAAGTGAATTTGCTTCAAAGTCACTTTAAGGAAAACACTGGAGACAGAAGTTTGACTGCTGTTGTTGTTTTGTCTAATTCCTTCTTCTCTTTTGTTTTTCTTTCTCTCTGTTGCTGTTATTTCTCCGTATGTGTTCCCTGCTGCGCAACGAGTAGGTGAGTACCTTGGTCATTTCACACACATGCATGCGCGTGCACACAAAACGAAAACATCCATCGAAAATGTGATGCATCATGTGAAAGATTATATAATTAGTGTATTTACTAAGTTGAGTTATATGTTGTTGGATCTGAGAGTGACTTTCCTTACGCCTTCAAGTGTGTGTGTGTGTGTGTGTGTGTGTGTGTGTGTGTTTGTGTGTGTGTCTGGGAGTGCGGCCATCCTAATGGATGGAAAATCTCTTTACACACTCCAACACGAGATCAAACCATCCCTTACTCACACTTGCATACACAAACACACACACACAAAAAAAGTAAATCTGCACCCGTGCACATGCTGCATGGAAGTGTACTGCCCGAGCTTTTTTTCTCTCTCTACACACACACACATACACACACACACACACACACACACACACACACAAATGCAATCTCCTTTCTCCTCTCCGTCTCTTGCTTCTTTTGGCAATCTCACACAACCCTGTCATGGTCCAAGTCCTGCTATTAATAAAGTTATTTCAGCCAAAAGTGCCGCATATTAAAAATTCAGTGATGGTTTTGTTTTTCTCTCAGTCAGAGACTCTGGCACGGAGCTGGTGTCGTGGAAGATTAGCTTTGAAATTGCTGTTCAATAAAGAAAGTGCAAAGACAGTAAAGAGTAGTTAATGTAATACCTATAAGAAGCCTGGTCATGCAGAGTTAAGGTCTGATATTCAGAGCTCTTTCAGCTTTTGTGACTGTTCAAGAAAATGGTAAATCTGCATTACTGCCAAAACGCAAGTATCTGTATTTACCCCAAAGTGACCCCTGGTGAAATCCCCAGATAATTTACCACAATTCACTACATCTATGTTTCTTTTATGCCAGTGTGCTGAGAAGTACAACGTGCTACTTGACAAACTTAGTTCACACTTTGCCAGAATCTTTACAGACTGTGTCATATTGTAGAGACGCTGTATGCAAGTAGTTTTGACTCTAATGGAACCCAGCGGATGCCTAGAAAATGGAAAATCAATCGAAAAACTCTTAAGACTTCAGCGTCAATGTAAAAAGTAAATGGTCAGTGGTTAGATTGAATTTGTGTGGTGTTGCCCTCCATTTTACCATCCACCGCAATACTGTATCACATGTGAGATAATACCATTTAGATAATGAGGGAATGGAAACAAACCAGTCTTCAGTCTTCACGTGATGACTGCACACATTGGTGATCGTATCAGACCAGTGTAACTGTACCTCACGCAAGTGCACATATGAGCAACATATAATCCCTTAGTATCCCACAACTGCACATGTTCATGTGCACAATAAAAGCATTAGTATTTCTGCCACACAGGAGTCAGTGTTTGTGTCAGTCTTTTCTATTATATTGAAGCACAGAGAAAAGCAGCTGCACTTGCTATCACAACAGAACGTTCAGGAAATAGCAAGCAGTCCTGGACACACACACACACACAAACACAAACACACACACACACACACTAACGCACACTGCTGGCTGTAGTCTTGTCAATGTGCAACAGCTGGGCACAGCTGAAGTCACAGACGCAAGTGTAAAGGCATGTGGTCGCAAGGCTCTTCAGTGCTTCTGTGTGTATGTGTGTTTATGTTTTGTGTGCAGACCCCCAGCAGCACACAGATGCTTTAATGTCACACATGTACAGTGCGCGGTTGGTTTGTTCTTTGGATAACTGTCAAAAAGTCTGACATGTGTTCCACGGAGCCATGTGGCTCCGATGTCGTGACTCAGTCAGAACTAGAGGTGAAACTAACAGTTTATTGAAAACAAACAATTTATGAAACCAGTTTAAAATGTGGAGGCGGTGGTTGCATAGAGCTTAGAGCAACAACAACTGACTAAATGTTGAATATCTGTTAGGAGCAGTGAATTAGCTTCAAATGTCACTTTAAGTATGTCCTTGAGCGAGGCGCTGGATGTGTGTGAATGTGTAGCAGCAGCTGTGAGGACGTATGTGGCTGCAATGTTGTGGCTTTGAGTCAGAATAAGAGGTGAAACTAACAATCATTTTCATTATTATTGGTTTCCATATTCGTAAGAGTGACTTTAATGCGCACATATTCCTCACAAAGACGGCAAGAATCATCTACCAACTGGCTAACTAGCTTTCAAAGCTCCTCAGACTTCGGCTTGTTGTTGTGTTGTGTTTCCTCTACGGCACCAGTACATGATAGACAGATGGTTCATCCAATCACCTGCCAAGTATTATTTTTGAAAGCTCCTGCCCTTTTCCAAACAGTTGAAGTCTTCCCAGATGGTTCCATGTAACAAGCCATCTGGTGCGTCACGTCCTGTGGTCAGAAATACCTTCAAATGGCTTACTTTTACTCACGGTATGTTTGTGTCTGGTTACCAGTAACTGTGGAGGCCACATGACACCCTGTTGTTTGGTGATCCTGAGAAGAAGTCTTCAGGAAAATGTGTTCCCTGTTCAGTCATCTCAAGGTGATCTGGCAAGAAGTACTGTCATAGATCATTCCCTGGTTTATCTCAGTGTGTTCGGGTTGTTCAACAAGGCCACATGCTTGTTGCAGCTACAGGTGAGCAAAGAAACTTGAGGCTATACCTGATTTTTTTTTTGTGCACTCACGACACTGTGCGACACTTTGAGTACAAGCAGTCATGGTAAATCACATTAGCTGCAGGACTGGGGTCTGTCTTGTCCGCCTGACTGTTACTGTATCCGATTGATTTATAGACAAAAACATTCCCATTTTTCTTTCTTGAATTCTTGTGGCTCAAGTGATTAGACTGATGGCATTCACCATTCATCAAACTATCAAAGGCCCCTTCCTTGTTTCCCACTGGTCTTGTTGTTTGTAATTGATATGAAATGGTACAAGGAAATCCTGCCAAGGACTATGTGATTCTGTCAGCCTTTTCTGGACAAGGTTGTGTCTGTTTTCTTTAGCATGTTGGTGGCTGCAACACAGAGGAAAATGTTGGCATGGAGATCATTGCAAATACATGAAAAGAATGACAAAAAAAAAACTGAAAGGAATAAGGAAAATAAGAATGGAAAGAAAAGACAGACATAAGAAGCCTGGAGAGAAAGCAATACAAGATAGAAGCTGAAAGGTAGATGGATGGGAAACACAGACAAAAGAAAAGCAGCAAGGCAAGGAATTGATGGAAAAAGACACATACTGAAGACATTGCAGTGCGTGGCAGTTAGTGTTAATCAGGGCGGGGAAGAGCCTCGCAGGCTGCTGCTCTTGATGGGAATTGGCGTGTAATCAGCTGGAATAATGTTTGGGCTGCGACAGAGCTCTGTGGGACAGGGTGGGAGGTAGATGCATGCGTGTGTGTGTGTGTGTGTGTGTGTGTGTACGTGTGTGGCAAGAGATTGGGGGCTAGAGACAAGCAAAATCAAAACAGCACATTCAGCAACCCCCCAAAAAAGGGTTTCATCAAGTCCGTACTGCTTCTCTTACGCTTATGCCTCCGTACATTTACACTCAACAAACAAGCTTTAGCCAGTGATGAACCAAAGGTCAGAGCCGCAGCATCCCGGCATCACCCCTGGAAAAAAAGGTGGTGCAAGGTATTTTATTAAACTAACAGCAGTCAGAAATATTGTCTTGCCGTAGCTCCCCACAGTTTTCCAACAATTTCAACACCAAACAGTAATCCCAGGCTTCCTGGCAGGAAATACCTGAGACAGTACACAGTTTTTTGTCCTTATCCGCATCGTCCCAGCAGTTATTGAGCACCTCTGGGCAAATTCCATATTTTGTTGGTTTTTGAGGAGAGAAAAGAAGTAAATACAAGCCCTGCAGCAAATGTACATTAAAAATGATTCTTCAAATCTTATTGCACTGAGAAAGAATAAACTGTTACTGTTGCGTGTGCAGAAGTGTGGGCACCTTACAAAGTCGGTACTTACACACTAAGAGTCAGTGGGTTGAAACTGACCCAGCGTTGGGTCAACATAGCACAGACACAATAATGGGTTAAATTATTTATGTATATATATAAATAACACTAACACTGGGTCACAACAAGCTACTGGTACTGAGTAAAGTTAACGCAGTCATCATATGTTGTTGTCTGCTATACTGACGCTCCTCCTGTGCATCACTTATGTTCTGGGGTATTTTGAGGCCGTCTTGCAGCCACAGCATGTTTAAGATCTACCCACAGATTTTGGATTGTGAGGACTGTCTTTTCATTGAATGCTGCTCCTTTTTTTCCCCTCCAAACATACCTTTAGTGATTGTGGCTCAGCGTCTGTCCACATGCTGCTTTACAGTCATCAGTTATCTTAATTTTCAGATTCACAATCAGTCGCCTGGAGGAGCTCATGTTTGTTGAGTTACTATAAGGTTTGAAGAGTCAGATAATTTATCAAGCTCTTGAAGGGCCATCAGCTGACAGTGATGAGTCATGAATAATGACTCATGAATAATGAGTCAGTTAAGGCCTAACGAGTTAATGAAGAGTGTTTTACAAGTAGAAGGGGGCGTACAAACGTTTGCACATAACACGATTACTGTTTAATTGTTTTCCGTTTTGGGGGGAAACAAACTTTTGCATACAACTGCATATAAAGGATTTATGCTCTGAGGCGGTTCCCAAAATGCTTTCCATACACTTTCAAAGGAATTAAAGACAAACAAATCAGACAGATTCACATTGACAATGTCGAAGAGAGGCGAAGTCAAAGTGCATCACATAAAATAAATAATTCAACTGACTTCAAGAGGGAATTTAAAATAAAGCATATGTATATATTTATTTAAATCTAGGGAGGCCAGGGTAAAAATAGAAAAATATATGTGATAAACTTTATGACAGTAAAGAATATAGACTTTTAAGCCTGCTTCAAAAAGGCTGCAGAGTTTAGGCACACCTTCGATCCTTGGGTAATCCTTGGCTATTATTTTTCTCTCTGTCTCTCCCACTTCTTAGTAAGTTTGTGTGTGAACTTGTGCAAAGCTTAAAAGAGAGAGAGTGACAGTGACATTTTCCAGTATAGAAAAAGAAACAGTCTGGACGTTTACTCAGAAAACACTGCGTTCTGGTCCATCAAGGCCACTGTTGGTGCTGAAATCGTACTCTCCATCTCATCTGTGATGGATGACTTTTAAACTTTTGTGCAAATGGCAGCCCTGAACAGTCAAAAAGCCCTCGCTTCTTTGATTTTAAGGGCTTGGCACTAAAACCTGACATTTACTGCAACGTTGATGTTTTTAATGGAACTTTTCTGCTGTCAAACCCCATTGTAGCTGCGGGATATATTTCAGCTTGACAGTAAGTTGTGTATGATTGGCCATACATCCTCAGGAATATGGCAATGATAAAGAGATTAATCATATTAAGTAATTATATCAGATCGATACCAAAAGAGGATGAAGCAGGAGGCTGTGTGGCTTCCTGCACGGGGAGATGTGATAGAAACAGATGTAGAGTGATATGCAGTTGCACGCGTTTCACATATGCACAAGGAAAAAAAAAAAAATCCAGACACGTGCAGATCTCATTAATACACGCCCTCAATCATAAACAAGTATGTTACACACATTATACGCAAACAGACGAAAACATTAGATTGCCCACAATTTCCCCGCCAATCAGACATCAAACGGCAGTCTGAGGGTTCCCAGCCAGAGCTTTTGATCTGGTTAAATGGGTGTCATTGGGGCACACGTTTCTCCCATCTCCCTCCATCAGCAAACAGCCATTTGTCCCTATCGCTGATTATCCGTCTTATCTGGAGGCCATCAGTTTGGCTGATTAGGACATTCTCGGGATTCCATCTTTTCCTCGCTGTTGGAATGTCTGCATTTCTGCTGCTTGTTAAGATGTTGGCTCCATCTGCTCAATGTTCCCAGTGGTTCTTTTGTTTTCTATTTTAATCCAATTTTTCTTTTCTATTCTATCCTATTGCAGGAATTATAATCACATTGACGTAACGTATTCGGCACTTACACACAGTTACAAAGTGGTTGTACACTCACTAAAATTATCAACATGAAAATGTTGTAAAGATAAAGAATGTGTAGGATTTTGATATTTGTCTTTTTCTTTTTATGTCTTAACGACTGAAATTATTTCCCACCTGAAGCTTTAATCGGTCTGAGTTACATTCGACAGGAAATAAAGTCTTTTCATGCGACTTCATGTGTGACTGCAGCTACACTCCCTGTGTTGTTACAGTGAGTGTCCAGCTAAGTGGTGAAACACGGCTGTATTTGACCTCTTACTGCTAACAGCAACGATCCTGTCCAGAGCAGAGTCGTGTCGTCAGCACAACCTTGCCAGCCTGTATTTCACTGCTCAGCCAATAACAACATAGATATATGGAGTCCGAAGAGAAGCCAGTGTTGCACAGTCGGGAAGCGCGGCGCTATATTTTCATTCAGTTACACATCATTCCTCATCTGTCTGCCACTAATGGTCAGTAAAGCAGTGTTTGCTCATGAGTTCAATGTCGACTCATTTCTGCCAGTAAGACACAAGAGATTGTGAAATTTTAGTCAAAGCAATATTAATGTCTTTTAATATTCTTCCAGGTTAGGCTTCTGTTTTCTATGAGCCGATATCGAAGAGGTCTTTACGTATGAGATTAGTTTTCTAAAGCATATTGTTAGTTTCAGTTTAGGCCCAGGAACAAATGTTTTATTATAATAATAAGTTAGAAAAACATACACAGTGTTTAGATGCTTCTGCTACAAAGAGAGAAGAACTCATATTTGCAGTCAAACGGTCCTCCACCGTTTTCATTTTGGCTTTTGAGTCTTTGTAATAAGAGATGGAAAAAATGTATTTTCTTCCAAACAGAAAATTTCCTTTTACAAAAACAATCATTTTGAATTTGATGATATAATATTATTGGTTAATGTAAAGAAGGAAATCAATCATACAGAGCATTTGTTCTCATATTCGATTTATACATTTTCACTCAGATTGACTGGCCGGATTAATTCTTCCTCTCAGGTACTACAGCTATTAGTTCCTCTATTAGTTTGGCTCTGTTTTCATAAATTGCATGCACATTTCATGCGGGGTTGGCACATTAAAAAGTGTATATTTACACCTCAAGCATTGTACCAAATATAACTATAAGGCACTGAATTGTGCTTACCAGCCCGCTGCTTGTTTTTCATCTGAATTGCATCAGATAATGTCTTTGAATGAATCCAGGGCGCAGGCTTCAGTGCAGGATGCTGGATTTCCTCCACCATAGGAAAGTGTCAGATTTAATTTTGCATGTCTTTAACCCAAATGTGGAAAGATTAGAAGATTAGAAAGACTTTGTCATCGTAATCTCTGCATAAAACAAAATATTTTGAAGTATTTTCCAAAGTGGTCAGAGAGATATTGTGTCACACATGACGTCAAACTGTGTGTTCACTTTCCTCCCAAAGGGGGAAAGGGTAATTGCGAAGTGTGTATGTTTTCTGTGTCTCTCTCAAACACGCACAGCTCTCTTGGTGTGTTTGCTTCTGATTTGAAAAAAAAGAGAGAGAAAGAGAGGAGAAACAATAACAGGAGGTAAAGCTGATTTCTTATTTTGCCTGCAGGCAGACTGTGTCCCATTTCCACCAGACTGGAAATGGGGAAAATCTCTTTCTTCCTCTCTGTCTCTTCCTCTTTTTTTTTCTTTTTTTTTTTGGTCTGATTTTCATTCCTTTCTTAGCTCTTCTTCCTTTTTCATCCTCTCCTTCCATACTTGTCTTCTCTTCGCGGTGTTTTGAATCATCATACCTTTGCCTCCACAAAAACTCATCACTCAAAGTCACATGTTGTGATTATCGTTCTGCATTTGCATGAAAAATATGCACCAAAAAATTGTAATTTATTGTGTCAACGTTCACGGTTGTTTGATTCTTACTACAAACTGTCACTAACACCTTTTCATAAAATCAAAAACAGCACACACAGGATAAAGTCAAGACAGAAATCATGTACCTAGTGTTTCAGTGGTTAATCCTCCCGAGAGTTTCTAATTAAAACCAAATGAAATGAAAAATCCATTGATGCCTTTTAACTGGGTAAAATGTTTTGGAGCACATGATGTGTTTTGTATCAGCAGCAGCAGCAGCAGCAGGAAATTGGGAATGAATTGTTCTCAAACTTCATTAGTGGGAAATTAGAGGGTAAAGACGTCACTGTACATCTCACGCTTATTGACTAACAAGTGAAGTCTGATGCAAAAACACCACAGTAATGAGAGGTGAGCTCCGAAGATGGAGAATAATCCATCGCCCGTCCGCCTTCTGATTCAGGTATGTGACTCTTATCAAACTCCAAAGAGGCGTTTTATTTGTGTGCGTGACGACTGCCCTCTGACCTTCATACATCCACATCCTGGACATCAGAGGAAAGCAAACAGCAATAAGAGACAAAATCAAAGAAGATTTAACCCTTTAAAAACTGTTGCTTTTTCTCCTGTGCTTCAAAATTTGCAGCTTAAACAGTCAGAGGGCAGGAGGCAGCGGCACAGATGGAGCTGTGTGGGCCGATACATGCGTTGACGCACTTGATAGCTGCTTGGGCTGAGCTCATTTATGCACACAAGCACACACACGCATACACGCACTCTCAACACTCAAAATGCAATAAGCAGCACGTATATATAGTAAAGACTCACACACTTACACTGCCATAAGCTGCGCTGAGTCAGCCTCTCTCCAGTGAAGTTGCCCTGTCTCTGTGCTAAGGGAACCAGTCAGCCATCTGTTTGCCTAATGAGCTGACTCTACTCCACCAAAGCAATTCAACAGCACAGCTTGACCCCTCCAACTCCCTCATCCACAGTTCCACAGTATGTTTTAGCCTCTCATCTTCTCCTGCTCTGTTCAGCACTCACTGCTTTTGCACAGTGCCTTTTTTTTTTGTTTTATTGTTTGATGTTTGTTTTGTTTTCTCATTATGTGGAGAAAGTTTTTCATGTCAAGTTGTCCAATTACCGCGCGCGACTTTCTGTATTCGTCGTATGATGAACACTACGCACATCTCCACCTGATTGCTTTTGAAATTATTGAAAGGGGCGCAACGTCTAGAAATGTGAATGAAGACAAAATAGAAGATAAAAGAGCCTCAATTTAGCACCAAAATTAAGGGAGTACATAATGAAGTTGCATTTTTTTGGTTAATATATGAGCCAATTAAAATTTAAACCTTGGTGTACACTGGAGACCTAGGAGTTTAAACTGCCGAGCATCATCCCCTGTTTGAATCTGGCTGCAGGGGGTCCCATCTCACTCCCCTCATTTCCTGCCATCAGCGCTCTAATAAAAGCATAGAGTGCTCCAGAAACTACTTTAAAACCACACAGACTCTGGCTGTATATCATGACTTGTCCCTGTAACCACAATAAAAACGCCTCTCTACCCTAATCACGTCTGTTACAAGGATACTCCACTGATTAAGGATTTCACTCCATATTCACAGTCTTATTCAATTAAATATCGCTAAAAGTGACACATCTTTAAAATGTCGAATCTTCAAGATCTTAAAAAAACCCGCCAACAACATATATATATATATATATATATATATATATATATATATCCTACACTTGCACAGCTTGCACTGACTCATGAGGCTCAATGGCAAAAATCTAACATGCACTCAATTAAACTAAACAGACATTTTATTTGCTGATCTGATCTGAAGAGGCTACACACAATATGAGCTGAGCAGAGGGCACCCGCATTTGAATATTAAACAGTTTTTATTTTCAGGTATGCAAATTACAGTGAAACTCGCTCCTTTAAAAAGAAATGGAGTATACATGCTGTACAAATTAGCTTCACAAAATCCCCCAGTGTGCCAAAATACGACAAACCATATTTTGGGCTTGAGCTCAGTTGAGCTGAACAGGCATTGTATTCATTCAGTCAGAGCTGTCTTTGGTTTGTACCAGCCAGGTCTGAGAAATGAGCCTTCATGCACAGGCTGCTAGCTCATAGTTAAGTGGCATTAATCAAGTCTGCCCACTAAGCCCAGTGGATTTCCTAAGACCCAAAAGGTGTAAAGTCCTCTGTCATAATGTGCATAATAATGCTAGCTAAGTGGAAAATGTCAGTGTTTAGACCACAGCAAGAAGAAGGAGGAGGAGGAAAGTGTATCTGCTCTTTGTAAACAGCCAGCACAGAGTTTATTGTAAAACAGATAACTTCAGGTCTTTAATTGTGCTGCGACTGGAGAGTTGTGCTTCTAATTCCCTTGGCTCGGAGGTTTGATTTGGATAAGACTGTGTTTATGTGTGCTCTGATTTCTCAGAAATGAAATGATAAAAAAGTGATTGATATGAAGTTAAAGGAAAAAGAGACACAGAAGCCGAGCCGCCTCCTCCTTGTCCTTGCAGTACAATGACTGTCGCCTTTTGCGATTCTTGAATCTGATGGTTTTTGCTCGGTTTCGTCGACAATAACCGTTCAATGAAAAATAAACAATTTAAAATGCAGTTCTGTCTGTTGCAAGCTATCATTCACCATCTCTCTCACTCATCCTGTCTGTCTCTCTGACATCTGCTGCACAGCACTCTGAACAGGAGTCTTGGAGTGGTATTAGCGCTGAGATGGGTGCTGATAGGAATCTGATGTATGGTGTGTGGGTGTGTGTGTGTGCGTGCCTGTAAGATGGTGTTTTTATGAACCCTGTTAGCTGTTGGCTTTCTTCAACAGTATGTCAGTCTGTGTCTAGTTAGCGAGTACAAACACACACACACACACACACACACACACACAAACTAAAAGCTTTCCGTCACCCATCCTCGGTGCGTCCCACATCATGGAAAGTTGGCTGGTGTCCGGCTCTTTCTTTCTGTCTGTACCCCTCTCCCAAACTTTACTATCTGTCTCTCTCTGTGTCTCTTCACATGGCTTCTAGATGTGGGATAAAAAAAACCGACGGCTGCTTCTCCTGAAGCTGGTATACTCAGTCACACTCAGATGTGCCTTCAGCTCCTCATGTTGTGGGTTTGAGTCCCTCTCTGCTGAGTACGCTTTTCACCTTGTGATACATTCTCATTCTGCTGCTATTTTGGTTTAACCAAATTAAAATCTATACAGAAAACAACAAGCGAGAGCATCAGTATCACACCCCTCCCTCCCTCTCAAAGCCATCCACCCATCCATCCTTTCAGTGACCCATGAAACTCCTTTAGCCCCTCCCCCAACCTGTACCACCCCCAGGTCATCCACAATGTGGATTTTATATAGTAATAAAAAAGATTTTTGCATCGTGCGTGTTAGCTGCGCAGCGTTTCATGCTAACAACATCTATGAAATCAAGAATCAATATATTGGCATATATTGAATATACATAGTATCTTTATTTATAGTATTTATATATATATATTTTACCTATAATTGCCTAAACGTCAGGACACAACATACAACGTTTGTCAAAACAGCTGCTCCTATTGTTTTCTATGTAAACTCACATTTTGATGCATCAGGATAAGCTACTGTCCTTTTTTCCGAGTGTTGATATGTAATGTAATTTTCCTGTTGACGTTTCTTATATTTGCAGAGCTACACCTGAATATGTGAGTCTTAAATTGACGAACTCACTGAGAGGAACTCAAGCAGTTCACTGGTCTCAAGGTAAAAACTTGCATATCGCCACGTTAAGATCGACAGGTCGAGGTCAGCCTTGGTTGAAGCGTTCCCATTAGCACAGATGCACCTTTCTGAAGCTTCCTCAGCCGATCCAGCTCCCTGAACTTTCCCAGGTTGAAATCGAGAATGCCTATTACGATAGTTTCAACTTTGCTTTTGATGGAGAAGTGTGCAAAGAAAAAACTGGCCTGTGCAGTGCTGTGTCCTTGGCCCGGCTCTGTTTGGTCAAGTAGTTGCTTAGAAATAAAACCGTATGTTTTATCGCTGCCATCATCAGGTAAGATACTGCACTCGACTGGATAAACACAAGGATTAACTAATAGACTGTTGGCAAGGAGTCGTCCTGGCTTCATCCCTCCTTTTCACTCCTTCCCTCTCTCCCGTCCCTTCTCTCTCATCCTTCCTTTTTCTCCTCCCTCCCTCTCTTCTCTTCCCACTCTTCTATCTACCAGTGTGAGCTTTCATGCAGCCCTCCTTCTTGCATCATATGAGTTTGAAAATTAAGATGTGGCAGAAGAGGTAGCACGCACACCATCACCATGTAATAGTAGATATTGATCAGAATAAAAACGTGATCAGAACAATGACAGCTGAGTCCGTGAGGGAGAGAGAGAGTGACTGAGACTGAAGCGAAGAAGAGACTGACTGTGCTCAGTCTGCGATCTCAGCTTGTCATCTCTGTCTTACGCTCTCTCTCTCTGTCTTTATCTCTCTTGTTTTATTTCTGATGAACTGATCTAACAGGCCTTTCCTAGAAGGAGAAATGTTATTAATAGCTGAGCTCAATCTTTATCTTCCCATCGCGGCTGCTTTCATCCAGGAGAACCTGCTGAACTCTTACAGCGTTCAGTCATTTGGATTCACAAGATTCAGCATTTTCTGCGGAGTCCCGCGCTGTTCTTCTTCTTTGTGCGTTACCCTCCGATCTTCTGTTGTATCTTCAGTTGTTTCTTCTCGTTGTGTTACCTTGACATTAGGAGACATTTACTCATGCACTTATCCAAAGGGACTGGCCTCTCTGGATCTCTTAGTTTCTCTTTTACTCTTTCAATCTTGCGCTGTCTGTTTCCGTTCCCTCCCTCCGTCTTGATTGAAAGGGTATGCATGGTTGGCACAGAAAGAAAGAAGGAAATAGATAATGATACCAGACCGTATTGTGTGGAAAAACCTGACCTCTCACGTACCCAATCCGTCACACACACACACACACACTCACACACACACACACGTTTTCTCTCCTTCCCATCCTCAGATGCTTATTTTATATAAACAGTGTTCCTCCCTTTTTTTAATCATAAACATACTTCATATTTCATACTTACATGTGCATGCTACATGTTTTCACAATAGACAGACAAATACAGTTTAAGACCTTCATGATACAAAAGAGAAGATTTACAGTCACACACACACACACGCACACGCACAGACCGACTCACACATTCTGTTGCAGATATGTCTTCTGATTTATTATCCACATGAAGAAGCAAAGTCGAATATTCATTTCTCTGGAGTTGTGTGTACAGTCAGGTGTGTGGACGGCTGCATATGTGTGTGTGTATTTAAAGACACATAACTATGTTGTTGCATTTGTTTATTCAAGTGATCTTTTCCACAAATTTCTGCAAAATTTGAATGAAAAATTGAACTGAACCATAAAGACACACATAGAACTTCTTGAGTACATACAGTACAAGATAAAAAACTATTGACGTCGCAGTTATAAAACCTGATTTGACCATAGGTTTTGACCTAGTCTTGTTTAATACAAATAGTGTTAAGACTCCCAGTGACTTCGTGATGTCCAGCCCAGCACCTAACTCTACATAAAACCACAAGATTTACACACTTCCACTCCACTACCACCCTTTTTTTTCATTGATCTCCAACAAAATGAATTAGTGTGATTCCCAAAATGTTGAACTGTTCCTTTAAACTCGCCCACTTTTAAGTATGATATACCCTAATCGCAAACCCAGACATTCAGCTGACACGTGTGGACACCATTAATAGTAGGATTTTGTAACTTCACAGTGACAGTATGTGACAAAGACGTCAGTTTAGATGAACTGTCACACGTTTCTGTCATGAAAAAGTTGGTGGATAAAACAGATACAGCAGATGACGCAGATAGTTTGTTTGCCATGAAACGACTGTTTGTTATTCATTGTACGTGTCGCCTCTTGTTTGCATTTGAAGACATGATGCTGATAATGAAACGGCCTTTTGAGTCCAGACTGCAAATCTCCGGGGACCTGATTATACACACACACACACACACACACACACACACACACACACACACACTTCTTCTCCTCTCCTCCTTGTACAGGAGTAGTGCAGGTTTTTGGCTGTATATGGTTTTGTCTGCATGTCCTCAGGTCATTCATCAGCATTAAGTCAGAGGCAGTTTGTGTCTGCCATATGCACCAAAGCGGGTAGTCTTTCTTTCACACCTGCAACTTGTCCAGTGTTCATTGAGGACGCCAAGCAGCGGCGTCACCAGATGTTGGTCTGACAGCGTGACGTCAGTGAAGGGCAACACTTAGATGAAACATTTAATTAAAGGAGTTAGCTGGCACTTAGAGTGGAGTGCAAATGTTCTGAATGGAGTGAACCCACATCCTCACCGCCTCTTGATAGATCACATACTGTATATCATATACATCACATTTCTGCTGATTATTTTCCAAAACTTATAAGTTCTGAGACAGACTTTAAGACTTATGGTGCCAATTTAAGACAATTTTTGTTATCAAGAAATCTGCTGATTATTTTCTCAATTGACTGATTATTTCTTTCGTCTATAAAATATCAGATCAGGTGGAAGCAGCTAGCCTCGAACCTTCAGCACATCTACCAGCACCTCTGAATCGTACCAACTAACAGGTTCTATGTTGTTTGTAAAAATGACAGTTTGAAGTTGCAGAGGAACTTAGGCGGAGTGTAGCCACTTCTTGATGAACATCAGTCTATTAGACCCTCAGATACGCAGCATATCTACCTCCTGTTAACAACAAGACTAGAGATAAATGACAAATTGTTTGAGTAATAGATTTTTTGAACTTTGGAGTGAAGTAGACTAAGCTGAGCTCATCACTTCCTGTCTGTACTTGATGCACTGATATCAGCAATACTGTAAGTAGAGAAGGTTTCTTTTTGGTAATTAGCTTTCATCTCTGCTCTGTACGTCGCTCTTCATAATGTCCTGTGACTTGTCGTTACCAGTTATAGTTTAAAAGCCAAAACCAAACAGTATCTTCTTAGTAAAGTAGCAGTAATCCTGTCAAGGTTTTCTCAATTGTCCAATAGCAATCTGAAAAATATATTCATCGGACAGCTTTGCCTCAGATCCATACACCGAACACACACCTGTTGATATCGATTATTCATCTCTGTGAGTGACCGATCAAGTGGTTAATTGACCGATCGATGAAAGAGCGTTATTGATCGCGTGTCATGGTGCTCCCATCATTCGATAGAAGCTTCTTATTTATCATGTAGCCTACGTCTACAACAGTTTCGCCATCAATTGATAAACAGGATGAGATGGCAACTCAGATGGAAAACACAGTGTGCTTGAGTGCATGAAGTGATAATATGTTGAAAGCATCTAACAATGATTTAATAATGAGTACAAATATACCGACATGTTCACTTCTTTCTCATTAATCACGATCGTGCAGTGGCTCCCAGGTGTCACACTTTCCCATCTGAAGGCCGACATTGCATTTCCAATTCCTGTCCATGAATTGTTCAAGGACCGTCTCATGCCCTCTGGCAGATGAACTTTGTAGATGGCTCACTCAGGAGAGGGAGAAGTGCTACTATGGTACAATCAGATTTTGTTCATGATGTAGCTTGAATGAAAATTTCTGAAGCTATTCAATTTCTTCTGATGGGCTGACGTCTGCGGAGGCTGTGATCAAGGTCTCTGCTCTGTTGTTGCCATCCAGGCGTACAGTGTTCAGTTTGTTTTGCCGTCTTTTATTTATTACCCCAAGGTCTGGTTCTGCAGTGTGAACAGACAGCACACAAACAGGAACATGATGATTTTTATGCCTCTGTGCCGAGAGCAAAGGAGCTGTGGCCAGAGGCTTTATGTTGCTGGGTTGTCCGTCCGTCCGTCCGTCCGTTCTCATCTCAGGAACACCGTGAGGGAATTTTCTTCAGGTTTGGCACAAATGTTCACTTGGACTCAAAGACGAACTGATTCGATTTTGATAGTCAACGATCAATGTAACCCTGACCTCATGTCCTCCCCATCCTTCTGAATGCAATATATATATATCAACAAACACCTGGAGGGAATTTCTTTACATCTGGCACAAACGTCCACTTGGACTGTGAACTGATTACAATTTGAAAAGTCAAGGTACTTGTGACCTCACAAAACACATTTTTGGCCATAACTCAAAAATTCATACAGTAGTTATGACAATGGAAACAGGATAAAATGATTGAGTGATGACATTTTATATCAAAAGAGAGTCAAAGGTCAGCTTCACTGTAACATCATCATGTTCTGCAAATACATTTAATAGCTTTTATTTAATTCTTTCAAACTCAACGTACATTGTTGGTTGGTGTTTGTTGGTGGATTCTGGTTCTAGTTGAATTGAAGCTTAGACCATGAAGAAAAACCTTTTGCATATGTGATTTATTCACGTTTAATTTCACAACTGTGCGTACACTCACAAAGCCTGAGTGATTTCATTCGTAGAGTGACATTTAACTGAACTTTTTATTTTACGATACTGTCTGCTATTTGTAGGCTGAAATGAAAAGTCGGGAATTTACTTTTATGAACCAATTCTTAATGTCAAGACCTGTACTATTTAATCAGACTTTCCGATGGCGCCTACAAAGTTGTGTTATTTTGTTCAGTTTCTCAAAATGCCAATGTCAACTTGTTTTTTTCAACAAAAATAATTCCAGCTTGTCTCTTATGTTTTTAAAGACAGCACTACATGGACGACACTTTGGAACATGTAATTTATCCACTCAGATGACACTGTATCAAATTTACCTGCACAGATATGCAGTGTTTTTTTCTGTTTTTTTTGCTATTGTAATGCCACCGTAAAACACCTGCAAACCCAGGTCGTAACCACACACTCTACAGTTACACACAGACACAAGTCAGCAATCATTACATTGCTTAAAGATGGGGATAACAACATACACTTTCAGACAGGAGGGAGGTGTCTGAAGCTACGTGTAGTTCTGCTGGAGTATACCGGCGTATGAGCAGATGAAAAACACTGGAGCCTGATTTGAAACCAGTCTATAAGTTTTATGGCTCATGGCTTCAACTGCAAGTACATTGTTCTGTTTTTTTCTGTGTACGTCTCATCAACAAAATTGGAACGGCGGTAATTAAGTCTGAAAGCAGACAAACAAGGTTAGAGAGAGAGGGAGGACAACAGAGCGGAGACAAACAAACCTGTAAATAAAAATGTATAAAATATAATAAAAATTCAATATTTATCTTAAAAAAAAAAAAAAAATCAGCTGTGGACAAACCAATCTCAACTCAAGATCCACTTACTCACTTTTGTGCACATTGAAAAGTTATCGTAATGGGGAATTTTACGCCAGTTAACTGTCAAGAGGATCAGTGGCTGCACACACACACACACACACACACACACACACACAGACAGACTTTGCTACCACAACTGGATGCTGTTTGTCAATTTGCTCTCCACGCTGTCTGTCTGTCTGTATGACAGTAAAGAGCTATTAGTGAAGGAGCCGGGATCAGATGCAGATGTGGGCTGAATGTCGGGAACTATCAGTCCTCCTCTGCTGTAGCTCAGCCGCAGGTGCACCACACTGTTCGTGCACGCATGCACATACACCTCCCTGCTCATATTCCTCACGGATCCCATGGAAAATAAATGGTGGCATCAATCATACAGGAGAGCAAGGAGAGAGAAGAAGACAAAGTGATGGTGAGGGAGTCGAGGCACAGAGAAAGGTAAATTAAAGCAGTCAGAGACGTGGAAGATGGAGACGGGGAAAAAACAAAGAGCATAAAAGATTAAAGAGAAAGTCAGACAGAGGAGGATCTGGGAAGGAGGGGAACAAGGCTGGAACACATTCTGTACATAGCAAACAAACACTGATCTGCAAAGACCATAAATATCAGAAAGGCAGATGGCAGCTTTAAAAAAGAAAACAGTTCAGAGATACTCTGAAGAACAGCAGGCTGGGGCTTCTAGCAAGTGCATATGTTGCCTGGAAGCTGCCTTATGAATCTTAATTTGTATTTGCTCATTAACCAACTTACCATATGACTTACAAGGCACTGAGTGGTTTCCTTGCGGGCAGCAGAGGAGGGGTATTTTGGGTCAGTCAGGCATTAAGGAGGGCTCTGATTGGCCTTGCCCAAGACTAGAAGACTGACGCAATCTGTGTAATTTATTTTGTAATTAGAAATAATGTTTTATGGAGATTTATTCTCTGAGTGCATCACTGTAATCATCAAAACCTCTGCTTCGATAATGAGAGGAGTTTCAGTATTACTGTCATTTCTAGAGGCATCACACCCTGAAAATGCTTCTTTTTATTTATTGCTGATGAATTATTATTATATTTTTCTTAATTTGAGAAGAAGACCCTTTAAGACTTGTTTGCGTGAATGACGACAGCCACCGCAGCAGATGCCAGAAAAGATGTCACTTATTAAGTCAAACTTCCTCACAGGCAGTGGAAGCTCAGGTGGTGTAGTGGTCACTTGATGTTTGTACGGTTGGCGCTCCTTGAGAGAGAGAGAGAGAGAGACACCGAACCTGAAGTTGGAGGCAAAACTTCTCATTTGCTTTGGACAAAATCATCATAGCCTTCAGCGCCGAGTCACCACGGTAACAGTAAGATAATAAAGCTTGTAGAAGCTTTTATCAACGCTTGGTCTGATCCTAATGATGCCTGTAACAGTTTGATTCCTGCTTAATGTCGCCCTGCAGAGGAGAAATAGTCACATCATTCTGTAGATGCTGGGTCACTCTCTGATATTCTGTGTGTGTGTGTGTGTGTGTGTGTGTGTGTGTGTGTGTGTGTCGCTGTGATGTGTGCATGACCAGAGCTAATGAGCCAAAACCTGTTATTTAGTGATTAAATATTGTTTATTACGCAAAGCTGATTTGTGCGTGCGTGTGTGTGTGTGTGTGTGTGTGCCTGCATTTTGTCTCCACAGGTTTATCCTGGTGTTTGGATGTTTGGTCCTCTCTGTGTTTTCCACCATCCCTGCTCACCAGGAATTCTCCTCACACTGTCTGCTCATTCTGGTAGGACATATACACACACACATACACGCACACACACACGTACATACACACACGTTCACAGTAAGTAAGTAGGAAAGTTAGTGTGTTCAATCAAGATGGGCCTCCCAGGGAGAGCTTACTGAGTTCATATTATTCTGCACTGATGAATTATGAAAGTGTCACATGGTTAAATAGATAGTAGGCTATTGAACGTGTGTGTGTGTGTGTGTGTGTGTGTGTGTGTTGCTGAGTGATACTCATGTCTGCATTAGAAGTGCTGATTATGCATCAGCAGCACAATAATGAACTGTAATGATTGGTTCCTTGCTGCATGAGATCAAAATCACGCTGTTATAAATCAATTTAAGTTAACAGGCGGCATCTCAGATGTGATTAAACAAACGATCATCAGTCAGAGCAGGTAGGCAAAAAAAAACAAAAACAAAACAATGCAGCACAAATAAACTGGAAGTGTTGGTGGAACAAACAGTGACATGTCTCGCTCAAGTACATGTGCTTCTTGAAGATTGATACCACTTTCATATCTGTCTATTAAACATGAAGTGACAGCCAGCGCGCCGTTAGCTTAGTTTAGCTTAGCATCAAGACTGAAAGCGCAGTGTAACAGCTACCCTGACTCTGTCCACAGGTAAACGCACTCAGCCTACCAGCAAGTTCACTAATGAAGCTGTGATGTTTTGTTAGTTTGATCACAGGAGTTCTTTTTGTACGGATTAAACAAACAGGATAAAACTTAAATATATAAATACTGTGTCTTCATAGTTAGACTAATAGTACTATTTAGGAAATAATATTATGCAATAAGCCTCTAGACTTAAACTGTCATAGCAGGAAAAGCACAAGTGTAACTAATAACAGTAACGATGGCTCCGTTCCACTGAAGTGTCGCAGTAAGTCAAGCTGGTGAGCCAGCATGTGTAATAAGGGGGGGGGGGGGACTGGCACGCCTTAATGGAATACAGTTATTATTAATGTTGTTAATTATTCCTGTGCCTTTCCTGCCAGGGCTCGACTAAATATGACTTAAAAACACACTCAAAAAGATGTTTTCAAGTACGATACTTGTAGATAGTTTTGAGTGGTGAAGCCGCAGTAAGGGCAACAAGCTGAACTCAGTCCTTGACCCTTTGCTACGACTGTCTTTATTGTCTGTGCCTGTGCATTTCTGTCATTTTAAGGTTTAGAGTATGTGGGGTTTTTTTTCCGTGTGTGTGTGTGTGTGTGTGTGTCTTGCAGGAGTTTGTGATGATTGTAGTGTTTGGTCTGGAGTACATCATCAGGATATGGAGTGCTGGCTGCTGCTGCAGATACCGAGGCTGGCAGGGACGCCTCCGGTTCGCCAGGAAACCATTCTGTGTCATAGGTAGGTGTGTGTTTGTCTTTGTGTGTGTGTGTGTGTGTGTGTGTCACATTGTCAGACATAAAAAAAAAAAATTCAAAAATCAAAGGTGTCTCAAAGTCAGATGACAAAAGTCATGTATATATGATTTTTTGTTTACATTGACAATCAAGAAAACTACAGATTGAATTATGTAGACTGGTATCATCCTGTCTGAGTCAAGGGTTGTAATACATCTCAGAGTGTTTCTAGTATCTTCATCTTCAGGTAATGATGTTATTGGCCAGTATGGATAAATTCTTTTTTCAAACATTTCCTCTTCAGTGTCCAGTTGAAGTAACTGATATTAAAACAGCATTAAAAAGGCATCCATTTAGAGGACAGTGGCTCTGTCCTTCTTGCTGGGAAATACAAGAGAAGAAAACGTGGGGTATTTGAGGGTTGCAGACAGAACGGCAGAGAAAGACTAATAGAGATAGAAACGGAAACTAACAGCTTGTAGTGAATCAATAGTTGGTTTAAAGGTGATGGATGGGCAGAGAATAGGTGAGTCAAACACAGGTCCCGTTACTAATGTTGCGCAACCTGTGACCTTTCATTTTCACTCTTTTACTCCCCAGACATCATTGTACTCATCGCCTCCGTTGCCGTGGTTTCAGCCGGTAGCCAGGGCAACATCTTTGCCACCTCTGCGCTGCGTAGCCTTCGTTTCCTTCAGATCCTGCGCATGGTGCGCATGGACCGCAGGGGAGGCACCTGGAAGCTGCTGGGGTCTGTGGTTTATGCACATAGTAAGGTAGGACATTTTTGAGGTCTGATCGGTGTCTGAACCTTTGAATGTTAATTTTGGGGTCTAGATATTTAAAGTGGAAATCAGCCAGTGCGGTGGTGTGTCTACAGTGAAACTCATAGAGATGCCTGTCCGTGGTACTGCGGTGTCTTTCCCCTTGGATTTTCTGTTTACCTAAATTATCCAGCTGGTGGTTTTTGTCTGTTCAGTCAGGGTAGACTTCATGTGGACTGTTTGCCCGGGAGCAAAGACTCTGTTTACAACAGCGAATTTCATGATTTCATGACTTATTGTTTATCCATACAAACACACAGCAACAGTGTAAACCAGTGTTTCAAATACATGGAAATAAAAGACATAATAATAAAGTTTAAATATATATTACAGCGCTAAGTGCACAAAATATCCGGAATAGTAGCAGAAAAATATTATGTTATGGTGAGTATTTATGTGCACCATAAATGGTACGTTTACTAGAAATGCTGCTAGTTTTAAGTTCCCATTGCCACAGGTACAGGTGAGACTCAGGTTTCTCATGTACGTGCTCTGTCTTAAATTGAATTTTAAGACCAACCAGGCAGGCAACAGAAAGTACTGAACAAAGCTTTATATTTATATATGATGGTTTGATGTGTGTGTGTGTGTGTGTGTGTGTGTGTTCTGTAGGAGCTGGTGACTGCCTGGTATATTGGGTTTCTGGTGCTAATTTTCTCCTCCTTCCTGGTGTATCTGGTGGAGAAAGAATTCAACAAGGAGTTTGCCACCTATGCTGATGCTCTGTGGTGGGGCACGGTGAGCACACACTCATTACACGACGCATAGAACATACTAAGCACACACACACAGTTAAAAGCCATTCAATGGTAGAGATTTTGGACTCTTTTGAAAGTGAGAGTTGATGGCAGAGATTTTAGATTTTGTGTAATTGTATATATGAATGACGCTCTTTGTGGATGAATCTGAAAGATCACATTGTTTTTGTGGCTCCTTAAATACAAATCTCAGGTTTTTATGATTTAAACAACAACATAGTTTTGAAGTTTTACCCTCTGAAAAGAAAGTACAACTGCCCCTTTAATTGTCTGACAACAGTGATATATTTCGATTTACAGTTTCTGTGTGACCTTAATGCAACCTGCAATACAAAACCCAACAGAAATGGGCCTTTGAAGTCACACTTGGCCAGCTGTACTGCACTGTTTCCTCCTATATCTAAAACCCATTACACCTGGAAAACGTGGAAATAGACAACACACAAACAACGGAAGGCCCAATCAATAAATTCAATTTTCTCCTGCAGCCAGGAGAGACTGGTCTGTTAGGCTTGTGAATTGACACTCAGACACACTGTGTTCCCACGCTCAGTGGCCTTGGAGCATCTTTCTTTCTCTGGTGGACACTAAAAGCTATTATATCATTTTTATCAAAGTTTAGCCTCAAAAAGCTTTAACATGTATGAGTCGACACAAAAATTTGAAAAGGGAACCATCACCAGTGGGAGCTGAGATTTAGAAATACAATCCAGCATCCATATAAATCTGGATTCTACACAGTTTGTTAGATTCTGACAATATTTGTGTTTTGCATTTGTGCATCTTTTATTTAGTGTTTTTACTCAACACTTAAAATGGATATCAACAGTTTTAAGACATCTGTTGAATTGTGTGCCATTGAACAACTGTCCCGTTTTTTCTTTGACTAGTTTAAACTTGGAAAACACTCGAGGTGAACTAACTAATTAGATAAAATGGTGTGGCTAGATTAAATGTCTAAACATGAGACTTAGACACTCTACTCTCTTTTTACCTCGCATCTTTTTCCCTCTGATGATGGAAGTCCAGAAATTTGTGGAGCAAAAGCTTCAGTTTGTTAAATGTAGTAAAAGTCAATGGACAGCTGCAAGAAAAACAACTGGCTTGTGAATGAGACGCTGAAGCTTTGTATAAATTTGAGTTGAGGAGTTGAGACTAAGGACAGTTATTGCTCAAATATACACCGACTTTATGTGTGTGTTTGAGGAAGATTGTCAGCCTGATGCTCGTGTTTCCATCTGCATTAGTAGTAGTTGTGCGATTTCATCCACATGCTCCTGCACTGTGTCTGCTCCCTGTTTACTACACAGTGCTCTATATTTACCGTCAAATAAATGAAGAAGTATTCGAAACCACAATTTACTGTTCACTTTAGAATAAACGGTCAAGTGTCTGTTATATAGGGAGTAGTGGATGAGTGAGGGAGGGACAGACAAGCCCTGGTTACCTGAGTGTCGACCTCTGACCCTTCAGATCACCCTTACAACCATCGGCTATGGTGACAAGACCCCTCAGACGTGGACAGGACGGTTGTTATCAGCCGGTTTTGCTCTGCTGGGGATTTCTTTCTTCGCCCTGCCAGCTGTGAGTCAAACACATACACACACTATAACACCATGACTGATGGCCTTTATTTCCTCACAACTTCGTAAAGCTAATGCTAACAGGAGTCAGGGACCATGTTATATATTTGGTGAATTTTCTGCAAGTGTAAAAGTCAGTATGTGTGTGTGTGTGTGTGTTTGCATGAAGGGCATCCTTGGTTCAGGTTTTGCCCTGAAGGTGCAGGAGCAGCATCGACAGAAGCACTTTGAAAAGAGGAGGAACCCAGCTGCCAGCCTCATCCAGGTAGACACATACACACTTCACCTTTCTGATGTTTTTTGCAGCAGCTGAGGACCAGTGTGAATACAGAACATTTTCTCTCTTTTTGTGTGCACATTTTCATGTATGTGTGTCTGAATAAAAGCATGAGTGTGTGTGTCCACTCTTTACCCTTTTGATGAGTGTGTTACTAGTATGCTGAAGTGTGTGCATGTGTGTTTTTACCATCTCTCCTCCTATCAGCGTAAAGGTGTCTCATTAAGGGTTCACTTAATGGGAGTGTGTCCGTGTGTGTGCGTGTGTGTGTGTGTGTGTGTGTGTGTGTGTGTGTGTGTGTGTGTGTGTGTGTGTTGCCTATCTGCACTGTCAGGGCGTGTAGCTAATGATGGCTAACAGTGTGTAAGCCACACTGTCGGCTCTCAGGTCCAACAGCAACGCATTCTGCTGGGATTTATGAGCCGTTTCCATGGCAATCATTCCCTGGGCAGACGCTCCTCCAAAGTGTCACTCATTGTAATAGACAAGACCAGCTGCAATACCTTCTAATAAATAATAAATATCTGCTGTGGATTATCTGTGCCTCTGTATGTTTGCATGTATTTGTGAATCTGAGAATGTGTGTGTCTGTTCTATATACTTTTCTCTACATTATGTCCTAAAGAAAAATCCAATATTTGGCATAGATTCGGTCATCATTTCTATCAGATATGAAAACATAATACTGACTAACTTTATTGTCAGAATATGGGGCTGTAGTATCTGGTGTACCAGCTGTTTGACACGGCTTTATCAAGGACTTTTTGGAGCAATCACTCAGAATTCAAGTCCAAATCTTCACAGTTAACCCAGTTTTCAAAACGACATATTTGGAAGTGGGAATAATCCTGAAAATCTAAATTATTACCCAAAATGTCTGTGGTAAATTATTGCATCTGTGTCCTAATGAAGAGGTTTCCAGACTGAATATGTCACATATATCATAATCCACTCAGTTACTTAATGGAGCTATCAGGCGATTCCTAATAAGTCAACTTGTAAGAAAAAGATATTTAATCATGTAAATATGTCATTGGAACTACACCAGTGGAAAAGCCTTTGCAGGGTGTCATTAATGGAAACCATAAGTTTCATTGTTTGTCTCAACACCCTGTGCATGTTGTTAAACGTGGGGTTTGCTCGCCACAATTTCTCAAATGCTTCGTGTGTCTGACGGCAACTTCTTAGTAATAAGCCTGAAAATCTTTTCGTTACAGCTACTTCTTCACTTGACCTTTACCTAATATATTTATTTAAGTAATGGACATGTTTGCATTGTAGTACAGCGGTTTATTTTAGAGGACTTTAGGGGTGCATTTACTCTTGTTTCACTTCCAAATAAGAGGTTTAGAGGATACGGGTAAAGTGGAGATTTGTTTAAAAACTTGTCTCACCATGTGTTGCTGGATTCCCAGATCTCACGATGACATTGGTGAGATATTATGATACATATTTATGTGAATAATTAATTAAATCTAAATTTGTTTTGTCTGTCCTCCCTGTTATCAATACATATTAGTTTCCTACACTAGACAAAGACCAGTTGGAGCCCAATTGATCTTAAATAACCCACTAAGGGAGCAATTAATCCTGCATGTTTTGATCTTCTTTCTGTTTCATTGGCTTTGTATCAAGCACCTGGTCACTGTCTGTTGTCTGCCAAGCTCATAACATTTTCCTCAACAGGTAAAAGGAAACTTGGAAGCAGTTTGATGTGTTAAATATGTGGATGACATTACTGTTCTATCCGTCACTTCACTCCCCCATCTCACACAGCTCTCCCTGCTGTAAACCACTGTGTGTAATGTGTGTCTCTGTCTGCGTGCAGGGCAGGATATTAACACTGTCTTCAAGCCTCAGCAGCTGGTCAAATCTAAATTTCACTTGCCGCAATAACTATTTTGTCTTCCACCTGTAATTTTAGACCAAGATTGAATCTCCACATGACTTTAAAGTAGACTTTGGAGTAGTATAACAGAGAGCAGCCAAAATTGACCAGCATTTGGCAGGTGGCTGGTGTTAATTTCCCACCCTGTCTGTGTAGTGTTTATGTAAAGGCTTTCCAGTCATGTCACAAATCTTGTAACCACACCTGGCACCATCACGGAGGTTCAGTTTGCTGCGAGTAAATAATGGCTTAAGATGTAAAGAAAACAACCAGTTAAAATGATTGTGGTGGATGTAAGTCATTTCTGCAGAATTGAATAATCAGATACATCTGTTTCCAAATGAGCGTTACTGCTGAGTTGCACTAACATACATGTGCAAACACAACTCTGTATACACAGACATGCAATAAGCCACCTGGCACCACTACCAAAGCGCCCTCCCCCCCTCAGTGTGTCCATTTTCTTTACTATATCCAGCCATTTACTCATCTTTAGCTTGGGTCAAGGCCTCAAAACACACTTGAGTTTTATCTTACAGAAACTTAAATATTGTTAGCTACGTAACTGGATCATCAATCCATTGTGCAAAACTAACACACGACTAACTGTGCACATCTAAATCTAACCCATACATCACAGCCATTGTTTAAAGGAGCTATTTAAGTTTTGCTATTGCTACGGAGCTAACGTTAGCATTAACTGCTGTTACTTACCAGTCGAGAAGAAACTTTGTAAGTTCAGCATCAAACTTCATTGGAAACCAATGCTTTTGTTTCGCTTCTATTTCTATCACTTCTTTTCTTTCGCTGAAGTTAGCATGCTAACCAGCTAGCCCCGGCCTGGTTGGCCCTGCTCATCACTTTCCGATACTGAGTCACTGTAGCCTCCAATCTGTCCTGATCTTACACACAACAATGGCTGAAGCTTTCAGCAAGACCGGTAAGTAAACAGCTGTTAATGCTAACATTGGCTATATAGCAAAACTTGCAAATAGCTCCTTTAACTCAGAAATAGTTATTGAAAATTTGACTGGTTTTGGCTGGATTTAAAATGTTGCCTTAAATGGATGTACATTTTAATAGTCACTTTACAAAGAAGGCTTGCTCACAATTACGATTATGATTATTCATTTCTGATCTCCCACCACTATGGTTTAGTGTTCGGTTGGGTTTGGGCACAAACGCTGCTTGATTAATGCTGGGAAAGACAGTGGTTTCTCATGTCCAATCAATGCACTTGATTAGTTCCCATTCACAATCCACTCTTCATGGTCATTTTGAGGACCTCCAATATGGCTGCCAGCTGGTTACATCGCCTCATTTATGTTACATGTTCTCATAAATCTCAGTCCCTTTTTCCTCACCATGTTTGTGCCATTGCCCTTCTGTGCCATGTATGTGTGTTTGTGTGTGTGTTTGTGAACATCTGAATGTGTGCGCGCGTCCTGTCCATCTCTGCTCCCTCCCCCCACCCAGGCGGCTTGGCGTCTGTACTCCACCGACGGTTCTCGTCCCTACCTCAGGGCCACCTGGCACCACTACCAAAGCGCCCTCCCCCCCCTCAGGCATGTATCCCCACCACCACCACCACCACCACCTCCACGAGCACCACCGTCACCGCCCCAACTCCCCTCCAACAAGCCCCAATCACAATGCATCAACACTACCCAAAAAACTAATCTGCTTCTTTTTTTTTGTTTTTCCTCCTCACTTTCCTTCTCTCACTTCCTACTCAACTTATACGTTCCTCCCTCACCCCCTTTTTTCTCCCACACTTTACCCCATTAATTGTTTCATTTATCATTATTTCATTTATCCTGTTGACTCTGCACGTAGTGTGTCTGGCGTAGTTATGCTGCTGATGAGAACTCGGTTTCCATTGCTACCTGGAAGCCTCATTTGAAGGCGTTGCATACCTGCAGCCCCGCCAAGTAGGTAACAACTTACAAACTTACAAACATGGCTGCTGCTGCTCAGCCCTTCTCCTCGTCTCTCCTCTTCACCTGGTGTCTGCTCGACTTCATCTGCGTAGCTTCAGCTCCTCTTCCATTTTTTCATGTTGTAACTCAATGTTATGCAGCATTGTAACCTTTATTAACCTTTTTCTCCTAATCAGGGACGTTTTCCTAAGCATGCATGGTCTTTAACACCCATTTCACATTCAGGCAGATATTCACACCTTAGAGCTTCCTCAATTCCACATCAGCAGTTGGTGGTTAAATGACTTGCCCTAAGGCACACGAGAAGTTGCAGAGGTGTTGTTGATTTCACTGACAATCCTGTAAATGGTCATTCATTTGGAAAATTGTGTAAGTTTTATAAATGTTTGCTGTGGAAAACAGTCACATGCCAGTAGGGTGAGGTTTACAAACAGAGTGTGCCGGCAGAGGCCAATTCAACGTTAACAATCGAAAGTGGAGATTTCACTATTATTTTGATACTATATCACTGTAAAAAACAAAAATCATAAAGTGCCTTTGATTATCCATTGGCATTTGACACACACACACACACACACACACACACATGCCACATGAATCGGATTTTAACTGGCTTCAAGCTCATTAAATGTTAAAGTGATTGAAGCTTGGGTCAGGTTAAAACAAAATCCATCCAATTTGGGCCATCACACACACACACACACGCACACACACACACGCACACGCACACACACACACGCACACGCCTTTCTGATTTCCGTGCCTGTCTTTCTTTCAGCTAACGCTTAGCCTTACTGTGCATGGCCATAGATTGCATGTGCTTGGCAAATAATTAACCCTCTTGAATGAAAGTTTCTTTCTTTTCGCTTCCTTTTGGCTTGATGCTTCCCATATCCATTCATGGAAACGTCTGTACAAAGCTATTTTAATCTGCTGGAATACTGATTTTCTCTCCCTTTGTCTCCTCCTCTTTATCCCACTAACCCTTGAAGGAAAGAGCAGGGCGAGACTACTTACAGGTTTGTATG
Organism: Seriola lalandi dorsalis; assembly: GCF_002814215.2. NCBI lineage: Eukaryota > Metazoa > Chordata > Actinopteri > Carangiformes > Carangidae > Seriola > Seriola lalandi. The sequence goes on along the minus strand of NW_019525109.1, from coordinate 645,353 downwards.
ACTCAGCTCATTCCTCCAAAGACACAAGCACACACACACACACACACACACACACACACACACACACACAGGCAACATGTGATGCAATTATAATTAGATTATATACCTAATGTTTTGTCATAATATCTTTGCAACTGCGAAATCTGGTTTGCAGGCTTTCTTAGCCCAGTTTTTTTAGTTCCTTCATCGTTTTACAAACTGGATTTCTCATATTCTGGATGTGTCCAATGATGAATGAATGAATATATTTATCTGTTTGTTTGTTTATTGACATTTACCAGGTCATTTTGAATGGTTAGTGAAGATTGCAGTTGCCATCAGAGGGTTGGGCCACATTGATTGGTTGTTTGTTCGCTGCTTGGTTTACCAATTGATTAATTTTGCGAATGACTGAACCCTTATTTACCCTTAAGAACTAATTGTAAGGTAGAAAATGGAGGCAGCCGTGACATTGTTTGGACTTGTGCTTATTTAACCCTGAATCGAAATAGAAAAGAAGATTAAAACTGAGAGACTTTACACTACAATGCTGTGTCATGAAAAATAAAAGGACAATTAGCATGTGCTTCAGAATAATAGCTGATAGTGGAGCAATAACAAGGCTGATGTGTTGTGATAAAAGGAAACCAGAGGCGTCAGGTCAACATTTGTTTACCATTTGAGTAACACTAGAAAGAAGGGCAGCTAATACATTCACTCAAGTGCTCTGCTGAAGTGCAGTCATCGATTTGGATCCTGTTGGACTGAGACAGGCAGAGAGCAATAGACACAGTGATGGAGACAGTAAGTGTTTTTACGTCACACAAAGGTAGTCGAAGCTATACAGCAAATAAATTACTCCACGAACTACTTTCAAATGAGCCCGTGTCTGCTGCCTTTCGCAGATTTCTTCTCTCTTTTTTTTATTCTATGTTCCTACCTCACTTTTCCAACTTTTTCTTACGTCTCCATCTCTGATTTTGTGTCTCATCCTCCTTTCACTGCTGTGTCTCTCTCTACACTTGACTCTCAGGCAGAGGAAGGGTTGATGGGCTTCTTTGTCTTTTCGGTCGGCATGAGTGTGTGTGTGCGTGTGAGTGTGTGTGTGTGTGTGTGTGTGTGTGAGTGTGTGTGTGTGTGTGTGTGTGTGTGTGTGTGCGTATGCATGCACACACGCCTTCAAAGACAGGAGTCTGTACCATGTCTGTACCATGACGCACTTTTTCCATTGGGATGGTATTTATATAACTCATCAAACACAAGTCTAGGAGAGACAGAGCGAAGTTGAAAAGGGGGAGAGGAGAGAGAGGGGAGGGGAGATAGGGGATTTCAGAGAGGGGAGGAAGACAGAGAGAGATTTGTGAGTTTAATTATGCTAGTATAGTTTTTACAGTGCAGCGCTTCTTTGGCAACATTTGGGGGCCTTATGTTGAGCCAGCAGCTTCGTAGGCATTTAAACTCAAGACAGTCACACACACAGATATATATATATTTATATATATTTATATAAAGAAGTTTGTTCTCTCAGTCAGAAAACACAAGCAAATGTGCTTCTCATCCTTAAACAAAACAGGTTTTAATTATGCTTTGCTGCTTCCACAACAATATTTCTGCCCCAGAAATCCTTCTGTTTAAAGGGCTGCGTTTAATTAGGCTTTCCCTTCTTAGAAACTTTTGTTGCAGCAAGTCCAATTTACACTTGTGAAATCATAATTACACGCACTTTTATGATGCCGTTCCTTTTCTGTATGTTCCCCTCCACCAAGACAGCACAGAACACTCTGTGTTATTAGTGGTTTTACAGACTGTCGGCTGCTCGGTGGTGGTAGGTGCCGTGGTAAAGGGCTGGTGGTTTCCGTTTAAGCAGATTTGTAAACACCAGCAGTAGTAAACATTAGGCGCACCACAAAGTGCCACAGCGGACATCATGCTTAGTGTAAGTGTGCTGGATATTGGCAGTGAGAAGCAACATGAAATAAAAGATAATGGGGGTTTAACCTGGAGTTTATGTGTGTAGGCAGGTGTATCTGGGTGTGTATGTGTGTTTACACCTCTCTGTGCTGAAGTTTAATTCAATCCTGCTGAGGAAACCTCTGATTAGTCATGATCAACATGAGCAAAACTTAACAAGGATTCCTATTTTTCTTTTAAAGTGTGACTCTGTCTATTTTCAGCCTGGACACTGTTTCTCATCATTTAAGGACGTGCTGAAACCTGTAGTTTACTTCTCCTGCTTCCTTAAGGGAAAATCAAACAAAGATTATTCCAAATTATCCTGCACAATTATGTGTGTTTGTGTTTTTGAGAGTGCTGTTTAGTCCACAACAATCCTCAAATAACAGCATTCACACTAAGCTAAGCAAACTAGACTAAACTGGCAAACACTCCAGAGGTCATTTAAACCACACCAAACTGAACGCGAATACAGCCAGATTTTCATTTTTCCTGACCACACTACTTTAACTTTTTTGTTGACCGCTACTTTAAACAACACTGCAGGCAAACACAGACGGACACAGTTAGGAAATTTTATTCACCACATGTCACAGAACAATCAGTGTGTTGAAAAGACATGATTTAGGTGCTTTTTCGGGGGTTGATTCACAGCTTTCCTGCATGATTGAAGAGCCAAATCCAAGCAAGCAAATATGAGTAGTTTCACACTGAGGACAGTTTGGTCAGAGCTGTTGGGAAAGAGAGTCCCGGCTGTGCACACGCAGAGTGATGCTTTTAAACGCGCTTGTTTTTGAGGGAAAACTGAGTTCAGGTGGGTTTACCCTCCACTGCGTCCCTGTTCACCCGTTCTTCGCTGAAAGATGTCACCTGCCCTTTCTCTGTGTATTTATTGTACATCAACACTGACATCAGAGAATTACTCTTCTCCTTCCTCTGCTGAACTCCTCTTTTAATCTCCTTCCTCCTCTATCTCTCCATTCTCTCCTCCATCCGTCTCTCCCTCCTTCGCTCTAGTAAGGGTCTAAGTAATGGGAGGCTCTTCAGAAGGTATACTCGGAAATATAGGAGGTACCTACAGTACTACCCAGCATCCTCTCTGCCCTGCCCTTGGCCCAATAACCTATAAGAATGACTAACTAATAGCATGGAGGAGAATAAAGAAACCGAACTTTTCCTTCTTACCTCCCTCCCCAACCCTTTTTATCCCACCAAGGACTTTATCTGAGACGACCGCTGCTGCCTGCTGCCTGTCGAACGCGAACAAGACTTTACCATGTTACAAATTAAAGGGGAATTCCACCAAAACCAAAACCTTACACTGTAAAACGAGACATAGGAGACGATTAAAAAAAGTACTTCTTTAAGATAATGTACAGAACATTAGACATTAGAGTCAATGTTCTACTTTCTCAGTAAGACAGTACAGTAAGTTAAAACTCAGAGTGATACAAGGTCTAAATTCCCCTTTATTTTATATTTCTTAATCCATATTTGCCTCTCAGCCCAGCTAAAATGTCCCTATCCTCTCTAGAAACTGTTCCTAGTCCAGCCACATGAGTATCTTTTTGTTTCGCTCTCATTTTTCGTGAACAGCCATCGATTCATAGCTTCATGGCACCAGAAGTTGGTTCTCTTTGAGGATGTTGTTAGAAGCTATAGTCCCATCACTTGTAAAAATAAAACCGTTCCATGACAAATAATTAAAAAGGGATGTGAATAAAATGTCCCATTCATGAGGCTGGACCCAGTTTACCTTAAATTACCCCCAACAACACATGCTATATTTCTGCATATTTCAGCACATACATGTGCAGCTTTTCCTCATTTTACTGCATGCTCCCTGCATTACTGCTGCACTCCTCCTGTCAGCCATTTTTTGCCATCAGAGGTGGAAAGATTGATAATAGATAATTATTGGTGTTGCTAGAAGATCGATTCAGCTCCCTCCACTGTGTTTTAGAAAGAATTTGTGGCTGTTAGTGGAAACTGTACAAGATATAATATAACAGATTCAGAACAGAAAATGGCTAGAACATACTGTTCAATAATATTTAGCTCTGCTTTGAAAATTGGTCTTCCCAAACTTCCCAAGGTCTGTAAAAGTTTTAGAATATACAAGGAAAAACCACTGCTGTTTAAGGGTTTAAAGCTGAAATTCGGGTGATACAAATGTCTGGAAAAGGTGTTAAATTGTGGCATGGAAAACGTGTTGGAAGCCTGCATCTCTCTCTCTCTCTCATTGGTCTGCTGCATTGCATGCTGGTCTATTTGCCTCAGAAACAAACGGTTTACTGCAGTGGTTCTCGCTGATTGAGAACGTTCTGCATCCCCTGGAATGTTCCCAAAGATCTAGAAATTTATTTTCCATTTTTATAAACAAAGATCGATTAAAATAAGATTAGACTATTAAAACTGTGTGGTTTTAATAGTAATATAATAGTATTGACAGTAAGGTACACGGACTGATCTTAAAGTTACTTCACACAGCATTTTAACCATCAGTATATAATACCATGGTGTAAGTACAGTGAACATTTGAGACCAAAACAGAGGTTGTTTTGCTAAATTTAAACCACATTTCTGTTAAATCCTGTTGCTCCTGTTGATTGATATGTGAGTAATTTGCCATCACAATCTCAGAGAGATTTATCTCTTTTTACACAGGAGGAATGTTGGAAGGAACATTTTCCAAACAGAAAAAAAAAAAAAAAAAAATGTAATGATGGAAAACACCATTTTGAGGCTGTCAGAAGCTTCTCTCAATAACGTCTCATTTGTTTGAGGTTGGCTCAAAATGAATGTGAGGATGATATATTAATGTAACCACGCTTCACAAATCGCCTTTAAAAATCTCATTAGCTCTGTATTAAAATGTGAATACATGAATAGGTTAGCGGCTGATCGGGTGGGGATTGCAGCACTTGAGGATCCAACACGGAGGGTTTGTTTTGGTGGCTTGGCGGACAGTCTGGCTTTGTTCTGGTGCTTTGGGCATGTCAGTTGGATGGATGATGTTTGGTCTGAAGGAAAAGACAGAACGCTGCCCTGTGTCTGCACTCTGAACTCTTCTCACTGTCTGAGGGGAAATTGGTGTTGACAACATACCTTTTTTCTCTCTCTTCTTGTGTCTCTCTATCAACCCCAACCTCTGTCACACACTTTCTCTGTCAACTCCATCTTTCACTCACTTTTCCCCAATTCCCCTCACTTTCTCCCTCTCTGTCTCCCCGTCCCTCTATCCCTGGATCATCACTGTTGACCCCCCCCATCCCTAAATCTGACTCTTTGCCTCTTTGAATGTTTTTCTCTCCTCTATCCTTTCTGTCCTCTTCTTCTTCTCTCTCTCTCTCTCGACCTTTCCCTCTCTTTTTTTTCTCCCCTCCCTCCCTGCAGTCAGAAGTTGAGTTTTAAGGAGCGGGTCCGCATGGCGAGTCCTCGTGGTCAGAGCATGAAGAGCAGACAGACATCCATCAACGACCGCCAACGCTGTTCCCCTGGCAACGAGGTGGTGGGCGGCGCCGAGCTGATGGGTGGGAGCCCGGCTAAAGTGCAGAAGAGCTGGAGTTTCAACGATCGGACCCGTTTCAGGCCGTCTCTGAGGCTGAAGAGCCAGACTCGCACTGCGGCCCCAGATGGTGAGCGGGACTCTGTGTGTACTGTAGGTCCGTCTAACCTTAAAGGGCAGCCAAGACAACGTATGACAAATGACCTATTTTATATTTTATACAGTGTATGTAAAGTAACTTGATTTAATCTCTGAAACCTGCTGTGCAGCCAGGCTTTGTTCAAATCCACAGATATTCACTGGTATTACTTTATATCACAGGTCTGTAATTGCCTTCTAAATTCCTGTAATAATGTTTCCCAGGAAGAACCATGTAATTTGGTGCTAATCATTGGTAAAACAGCGATGGTGTTGAGTTGGTTTGCTTCCAATTCAATTAACAAGCTTCTAGTCACCGCACTGCAGGTCATCTCAACATGCAAAAAAATAATTCTCTGGAAGTCGAGAACGGCATGAAACGCAGCACAACTAACTGGAATAACTGAAATAACACAATTTTGTCTCTATGTTTAAGTAATTAAATTACCGAATTATATCCTAGTGGAGATCACAAAGTTTCCAAATGTACAACATGTCAATATGTCAGGCTGAATTTGGGAAAATATTGATGATGAAAACAATAAAAAGATAATAAGATGATGCAAAAGCCAATTAGAATATTTCCATTTGATGCAATGTTTTATATTTTGTCTTTTCTCTCCACGTTCTGAACATCATGCATTTATTTTTCATCAGGTGGGTGTATTTTGGAAATCTCTTAACAGGCTTGAATGACTTTCATGAAGCCCTTATGTACTTTAAATCACAATTCCACCATTCGTACTCTACAGAAACAGATGAAATTGCTGACTGTTTTAATGGCACCTCTGTTTCTCCCCCTAATTCCTCGGTATCATTAATTTCAACACATTTTATAACCTCAAATCATTATTCACCCTCTTTCCATTTTCTCCTTGCTTTTCTCTAACTCTTTCTCCTTTTCTGTGTCTGTCTCTCCGTCTGTGTCTCCCACTCTCATAATTGTTGGCAGCATTAAGGATATACTGTATATATCCTTTTCTCTCGCCTCGCATAGCTGAGTTGGCGAAACGCAGACCATTCCTAAAGATCCCATCCAAGCGAGGCATAAATTTTCACCTCTTAAAAGCCAAAATAGTATCAGTTTGAAACATTCTTGGAGACTCCTGTCAAGAGCCGCTATGCAGAAAGTGTTTTATGAATTTTAAGACTGGAAACGATTTTGCACGGCGCTACATTTATTGATGAAATGGCGGTCTGTCTCTCTCAGTGGACACAGGCATGACTACGGAGGATTCCTTTGATGAAAGGGGCTGCCATTGCGATGTTACAGTGGAGGATCTATCGGCTCCCCTCAAGGCTGTCATCAGAGCGGTCAGGTGAGCTGCTACTGCTGTTAGACTTTATATTTCAGGTCTTTTAGCCGATGCTTCCAACCAAAGCATCTTTAAATCACCACAGTCCTAGAAACGTTAAAAGAACTCCAAGGGGGAGTCGCTCTTTAAACTTTTAACCAACAGCAATATCGTCTTCTGCAGTTACATTAGGACTTTTATTCTGTCAACCACATCCACTCAAGTCGGATTTTCCACAGCTACTGTTTCCATTTGTTTCCTCCTTCTTTACAAAAAATAGTTTATTTAGAAAAAATATTAAAACAGGAGGAAACAGCTACCAGAGTATTTTCTTGTCTGAGAGCAGCGACTTCCTGGAGTCTCCGCTGGTTGCCTGGCAACCTCATGGTGATGACAAGACTCCAGAAAGATATTACACCAGGCTAAGAAACAGTCTGGCCCTGACCTGTTTCCTCCACCTGGAATCTGACGATCTATTGATTATCTATGTGTGTTTGACGGTTTATTGGACTCAGTGGTATTACCGATCGATAGGATGGTAATGCCATTGAAGCCCTTCTGCTTCTCAGACTGACGGTGTTATTTATTTCCATTTACTTTGTGGCTTCTTGGAACTGATAAAGGGCATCCTATTGATCAATCACATAATTTAAACTCTTCCCTCAGGACTTTTTTTTCTCTCACCTGTGTCCATAGATTCTGAAACCACGGTGACAGCTCACTGAACTCAGGGGTCAACTGATGATGTCACTAGTTGATGACATTATAAGTAGTGCAATTGTTTCCTGAAGTTGAGCCCTTGTTGAAGTCAGGTCAAGTTTCCTATTGATTGATTGATTGGCCGTCTGTCTTTCTTTATGATCTATATCTATTGATCAAAATTAGATAATTGATTCAGTGTGTGGGTTTTAGATCACTATATAAACTCAACCGCTCTGTGAAAATGGCACCAACTAACACAAGGATACACTGCTACAGTATAAGGAGCCAATAAGCTGCTATATGTATTTTGGTTTCATACACACAAACGAGTAAAAAAATCAGGTGAGGTAATAGTACTAGTACTGGTACTGGTAATCCCAATATATGTCTGTTGAAGAAGGTTATAAACATAATCCATAATGTAACACAAACAACACAGACCCCTGTCCTTCTTCCCCCCAACTCTACATGTAACTCTGGACGAGACAAACATACATGCCACCACGAGTGCTGGGGCTCACATGATGTTTGGTTTCCTCAAGCGATACTTTTTTAAAAATGTATTTCTCTATTTTTCTTCTCTTTTTCCTCCATCTCTCTGTCTTTATCTATATGACCTGCTGCTGGGTTGGAGGGGTTTTTCAGAGATGGGTACAACAGAGTTTTTTGTTTTGTTTGTGTGTGCGTGTGCGTGTGCGTGTGCGTGTGCGTGTGTGTGTGTGTGTGTGTGTGAATGAATGAATGAATGACTATTGGTGTGTGTATGCGTTTCAGCAGAAACCTTCTGTCTTACACCGGCACCCTGTGAGCGACTGTTTTTCCAACTGAGGCCGACTGTTCTTTTGAATCCACTGCTGCTTCTCACCCTCTTCATATTCTTCATTGTCAAAATGTCCATTTTCAGCTCTCAGTAAAGCAGGATTTCCCTTACAGGTTGTTTAGAAAAATTAAGCTCTGGTTCAAATATTTGCTATCATTTTCTAAAGAGACACATATCTGATGTTTTGTGAATTCTTCTCCTTATCGCGGTGAAAAGGCCTTTTTTCAACCAATGAAGCTGTTTGTGGTTTTCAGCTTTGAAGGCAGGGTGACAGTGAGTCATAACTGTAGCTACATACCTGACGCCTCTGACATGTTTTCCTCATGAATGTGGTTTGAAACTGTAATACAAGATGAAAGTCCAAGCCAGGGTCGTTGGGATTTGCAGTTCGTTGCCTACTAATCCTCCGCCGTCAGTTTCTGAGTCTGTCTGTAAACAAATATTTTTGTATCTCACCAATCATCTAAAATGTTTCCTCCTGTATTACTCACTCCAGCCACACTTTTTTAATCTCTCTCTCTTCATTTTTTCCCTCCTTCTACAGTTAAATCATTCATCATACATGTATATCACCCAAGCATGAGTTTGGGCATGTTTACTCAACATAGGCTGTTAAAGAGATTAATATAAGGAGTATGTATTTACATTTTTTTTGACAATATTATCAAAACACATACAGATGCTGTCCATATGGACCACAAAATCTTTTCTATAAATAAATTTTCTCATCTGCACAATTAGAGCAAGCAACTTACATGTGCACATCTGTTACTAAGATGTACATTTTTTCACACACTGAGCCTTTATGAATTCATATTTCTAATTATCTTCAATAATGTTATTTGCTGTAATTCATCAGTATTCATCAGTCATCCTGTGATAACTTTCTCGACCCCCCCTTAGTGTACAGGTGGGGGTACCATCTGACCCCCACCTGTACACTATGGGTGTCAGGTGGGTATAAGACAGTGTGTGTCACATCCAACTTTCTCCAAATCAGATTTGTATTTTTTTTTTTACCATTGTAACAGAGAGTGTACAAGTTATGTAACAATGTCCAGTGGAGTCTTTTTTGAATCCACTCGACACAAATCAAATCGCTTTTTGTTTGGTTTTTTTGCAATGTCCCCATTTGCAGGTTTGAAAAATTCATCATGTAGAGCGCACACACACACTCACACACACACACACACACACACACACACACACACACACACACACACACAAACACATGCGCACACACAGCACCTCTACCAGCCAACTCCGGCCACCCTGCCCACCCAGCAGGCCTCCTCATGGGTAGCCGAAGTCCAGGGCTTTCCCAGGGTGTCAGGTTGAGCATTGGACACCCCCTCCCCTGTCAGGACTGTTATTACAGAGGGTCAACTGTCACCATTGTTTCCATTTAGATAGTGAGAAAAACAGGCAACTGGAGACAAGCAGAAGCCATTTGGGAATCTAAATGAATCAAGAGCATAGATCCCCTTACCTGTATCAATATTATTCACTCAGCAGTGGGTCTGCTCATCAAATACAGGCAGATAGAGGATTACACTTCAAAGTCATTCATTTTAGTTGTTGTGGATTTGACAAGAGGACCAGGGAGCTTTGGTTTCCTATTAGATACTCCTTGAGGTATTTGAGATTTTGATAATATTTTTTAATTACACAGCGTAAGAAAAATTTGAAATTTAGCAAGGATCATTCTGTGGATTTCTCATAGATTCTGCTGCCATCTAGTGGTTAGTGGTAGTAGTTACACCCTTTTCCAAGTACGTCATTCCTTAGGTCTCTTGGTGTTACAATATTCTGAACTGTGTGTGTGTGTCTGTGTGTGTGTGTGTGTGTGTCTGTGTGTCTGTGTGTGTGTCTGTCTAGGATCATGAAGTTCCACGTGGCAAAGAAGAAGTTTAAGGAGACGTTGCGTCCATACGATGTGAAGGACGTCATAGAGCAGTACTCTGCAGGACATTTGGACATGCTCTGTCGCATCAAGAGCCTTCAGACCAGGTCAGGACACACTGGAAACACACACACACACACACACACACACACACACACACACACACTTACGTACTCCACACACACTCAATGCAAGTCTCAAAGAGCCGGTTTGTCTTCCTGCATTAAAAATCATTATTCTCTACATATTTAGGCCTTGTTCACTGGGTTTTGAGTTCGCCTTTCTTCCCGCTGTCTGATATGTTTCCGTAAATGTTGCTGCAGCTCCTGCTAGTTCTATAGAGGTTATAGATCAATTCATAGATAATCCTTTTAAATAAAAATTTTCCACTTTCCACCTTCATCTCACCTCCAACTACTGTATGTCTTTCTTACCAAGAGTGTGTGTATGTACAGTATGTGTACATGTGTGTCCCCTCTCTCTCCCAGACTAGACACTGTAGTGGGTCCCCCGCCAAGGCCTCTCAGCAGTCGCGTCAAGACCTTTTCCTCTCCCTCCCTGCATTTATATTACAGCCAGGCCCGGAGGAAACAGTCTGCACCGGGGTTAGACCTGCCCTGTCACCTGCCCGCCGACTGCTCCCCTACTAACGTCACAAAACTGTCGTACTTGGGTCAAACAGCGTGTATTCACCTATCTTTGGATATATCAACAAAAAAAAAAGCTTGTAGCTGCTTGTAAATAATACATTTGCACAGAGGATGATTTATAGATTAACCATGATGAAATGTTAAACATGAACTCAACATTGTGCCGACAATCAAGCTGCTGTGTAAACTTTTTCACACGTGCTTTTCAGGCGTCAAACGTACGCTTTCATATGCCTTCCCATTTCCTTCAGTCTGCATGTATTCCCAGAAAGATGGGGTTTACTGAAAGTGAGACTGTATAATTTTGCCAAAAAGGCCTCCACCTACAAGTGCTATTTGACCCAAGTCTGGCTGTGGTTTAATTCTTCAAAACATGCTTCAACTCTATTGCAGAGGTCGTTGGGCAGCTCAAACATTGGATTATGAACTTGGTTTTACAAAGTTCATGATACAGATGTGACATGATGGGTAGAAAGTATCCGGCTGTGTTGGTCTGGGACCCACTTGTCAATACTTGTAATTCATGTTTTTCATTTCACTTTTCCAACAAGGGAAATGCTCCTTTAATTAAGCCTTTTGCGGTTTTCTTATTTGGGTATTAGGGTAAGAAAAGTACTGTACAGTGTTTAAAATGTGTGATAATCCTGATTTGAGCCACTTGAAGACCTCGTGTAGAGTTTGATGTGTAAGTGGCTACAGACATAACAAGAGCTACTCATTGCTATTTTTTATTATAGCTGCATTTTGTCATCTTTTAAAAGCCCCAGTTGAGAAATTTAATGATTTGACTTGTTTATTCAAATAAATTTTTTGTCATCTTTTGTAACTCATGATAGAAAAACAATATTTTTCTTTACTTCAGGCTGTGTCACATATAGAAGCTTTATTTTTGGCATTTCATTTGACAATGAAAAAAAATTACTGGCAAAACTAGACGGCAGGGGGCGCTACAATGCAGTGATGGACTGAGACTTTTATATTCACAGGCCTTTATTTTTGTAAGAGGAAGTCTGTTTTTATGTCTTGGCATAGACTGATATGGTGTTTCGTAATGAACTGCAGTTCTGTAGATGATGTTTTTCACAGTAGTAACATAGTGCTTGTTTTCTGTATCTGTGTATATGTATGGAGTGTGTGTGTTGGCTGTAGATACACACAGACCACCGGAGTGCTGCGGTGTACTTCTACTGTATCTCTAGACTTTGTCTTTACACAGGAAGTTTTTCACAGTTTTGATCTGTGGATGATAGAACAGCAGATGTAGACCTAATGTCATGACAAGAAAAGTGCAAAAATTGAAGCATGTTTTCATCAAATGATGTCAATCCAATTAAAACTATTGATGATTACTACTAATCACTGGCCATTAATGACAATCTAAAAATATGACTATCAATATTGATCTTCAAAAACCAACATTCAGCCCACTTTTTCATCTCTTCCTTCCTCTCTGTGTATATCTATATGCCAGTGTTATTTATTGTCAGTGAGTGGGTGACTGATTTGTTCATTTGTCCATCTGTACTTCAAACCTCAATGTGTGAAAGATAGATGTATCTGACTGAGTATTTCTCCTGTCTTCAGACAGGCCAGTGCAGCGGGCTCTGGTCCCGGCCTGAGTAGCCGACCCAGGAACATGTCCTCTCCTGCCCTGCATTATTATTACAGCAACAACAGGAAGAAGCTCCCTGGCTCGGGGTTACTGTCATTTCACTTCATTTGAGTTTTGCCAACAGTATAATCACATTAGTTCCCTCTGTGGTGACCATTAGTTTCCTTGCAGTCCTGTGAATGGTTTGACTGACTGTGAAATGTAACAATGTAACCTAGCAACTCATTAGGATTAACTTTCCTACAGTACCAGATGGGTGGAGTTTGCACAAGATCATGCAGTGAGTCCTAGAAGAGTTAAGACAATCACGCAAAATAGATACTGAAAGTGAACGGCTTATTAAAGTGAAAATCACATTACTACAGTTTATATAAAATTGCATTATTCCAATGTGTTAAACTCCACCCACTTGGTAAGGTTTTAATCAACCCTGTCTGACACATAAAAGCATTTTTTATTTAATGCAAATGTATAATAACGTGTATACACGCAGACAAACACACCGTCGCTACATTAGGTCTCATGCAGGGGAGGGATTATTGTGTGGGAGTGTTGACTTATGTGTTCAATTATGGCTGTGTAATTAATTCATGTAGTTTGAAGCAGAGAGAACAGAGTAATCAGTATGGTATATTTGCATGCTGAGGTGTACAATCATTAACTTGTACAATCATTAACTTTACTAATTCAATATTATTATAATGCCAAAGAACAAGGAGGATGATCTGATCAATGCTCTGACATTAAAAAGGCCGGCTGCAGGTTCACTGGTAATTTGAATGGAGCACTGCATTTTTCCTTTCACTTGATTTTCAAATGGAAAATGTTTTTGTTTCCTTCTTTCTTTTTTTTTTTTTTTTTTTTTAAACTTGCTGAAATGAGACTGGGACTGTCACATACAGTTCATCAACATATGCGTGTTATTTCAGGGGATTATCGTGTATGTGCTGCGAACATTTTCTGAAAACCTGGTCTGAT